>NW_025544775.1:1403673-1510261 GCF_000003525.1 Blastomyces dermatitidis ER-3
AAAAAATGAGAAAGTGGTCTCATTTGGTTTCATTAGTCCCATTCTTGGCATAAAGTTACTATTTTAGACATTTTAAGGTTTTTTTTAGACTATTTTTAATTTTTTAAAAAGTAATACTTTTTGATAATACTCAAATGAGATTTAAAGTCATTTAAAGCAATAAAAATAATTTAAATTGAGAAGTGAAAATCATGATCTTATTTGAAAAATGTGATAAGAGTAGACAGTAAGTCTCACTGAGACAGTATGAGATCACTATCTAATGTTAAAACTGTGTAATGAGATCAGTCGAATTGATAATAAGACTATCAAAAAATCTGGTCCTGATTCCAGACACGGTCACACGGTCAGTTCATTCACAATGCTGATTTACATGCTTTCATTTATGAATGAAACTTCTGTTTTATATGATTTTTCAATTATTCATTAATATATCAATCTTGATTAATTAATAAACTGATGAAATCTTCATCTACACTCAGTTTCACAAGCATTTTCATTCTTCATAATGAGTAGAGAGTGAGATTGAAAGTATTAAAATATGTAAAAGTATCTAAGCATTTCTTCATTGCTTTTATATTTAATTCTGTAGATGTTGAAATTGCATGAATTAATTATTGAATCTCTTCATATTGAAGTTGTTAAGTCACATACATATCTGCTATCTATTACTGTTATAATTTCAACATTACTTAAAGTCACTGTGATATTATCTCTATGCTCACACTTGAGAGTTCTCTCATATTATTATTAATCATGATTATATCATTTTATCAGATATATAATATCTGTGAAATCTGAAGAAGTGTAATCATATTCTCATACATCTGAGTGTCAGAACTCTCAGATCTTTCACTGATATTCTCTTATAAAATCTTACTCTCTTTATAAGATCTTCTTATAGAGTCAGAGTGACTGATAAGCAAGCTTCTATCTGAGAACTCAGTGTTCACTTAACTATGTTTCTCTTTCTTACACATTATTACATGTTTGAATATCTCTCAATGAATAATCATTTCTAATGAGAAGATAATATATGAATAATTATTTTCTAATAAGAAGACAATGAATGTTTTTATAGAGTAAGAAGTCTACACTGAATAGATCAGTATAATATTATAGATCTTATATAACAAAGATAAAATATTAGAGAAGAAAAGAAAGAGAAAGTACAAGAATCAGTGATCAAGATGAATATTTATACATGTATGTGATGATGTACACAGTGGAGCTTCAGGGTGGAAGAATATACACGCGTTTGTAGCAGCCGAGGATCAGTGATTGAGAATGGCTGAGAATCGGAGTGTACGCATTCGTGGCGGCCGAGGATCGGTGATCGAGAATGGCCGAGAATCGGAGCGTACGCGTTCGAGGATGAAGTGGTTGGAATCTGTGAGTGTAACGGAATAGTCTATATGATTGATCGGCGCAGCCCGCCACCACTTCAGTATAGTAGAGATTTATTATTGTATAGATATCAGCTTCTTCATATTTTATATTATACAGTCAGACTTATACGTCAATTTCAAAGATAAACTTGTAAAAGCTTTTATAGATTGTATTTCAGTAGATAGTCTTAAGTAGTTACAGTGTGGCGGGCTGCGCCCGATCAATCATATAGACTATTCCGTTACACTCCACAGATTCCACGTACGCTCCGATCCTCGGCCATTCTCGATCGCCGATCCTCGGCCGCCACGAACGCGTACGCTCCGATTCTCGGCCATTCTCAATCGCCAATCCTCGGCTGCTATGAACGTGTGTATATTCTTCCGCCCCGAAGCTCCACTGCATACATCATCACATACATGTATAAATATTCATCTTGATCACTGATTCTCACACTTTCTCTTTCTTTTCTTCTTTAATTTTTTTATCTTTGTTATATAAGACCTATAATATTATACTGATCTATTCAGTGTAGGCCTCTTACACTATAAAAATATTCATTGTCTTCTTATTAGAAAACAATTATTTATGTATTATACTCTTATCAGAAATGATTATTCATTGAGAGATATCTGAATGTGTAATAATACATAAGAAAGAGAAAACACAGTTAAGCAGATGTTAAGTTCTCAGATAGAAGCTTGCTCATCAGTCACTCTGACTCTGTAATAAAGATCTTATAAGAGAATATCAGTAAAAGATCTGAGAGTTCTGACACTCAGATATCATACATTCAACAATTAATATAATCATGTCTAATGATAATATGAAACTCTTAAATCTAAGTATAGATGCAGTGTCACAGTGACTCTGAGCAATGTTGAAACTACAATAATAATAAATAGCTGATATGCATGCAACTCAACAATGTTAATATGAAGAGATTCAATGATTATCATAATAAGAAACTCATGCAATTTCAACATCTACAGAATTAAATATAAAAGCACTGAAAGAACACTTAGATGCTTCTGCATATTTCAATACTTCTGATCTCACTCTTTACTCATTATGAAGAATGAAAATGCTTGTGAAACTGAATATAGATGAAGATTTCATCATTTCATTAATTAATCAAGATTGATATATCAATGAACAATTGAAGAATCACATGAAACAGAAGTTTCATTCATGAATAAAAGCATGTAAACCAGTGTTGCAAATGTCTGATAATATTATCAAATATCTTGATGTTCTGTTCTGAGACACTGTTATGCAACAGAAAGTATTAGATTGATTACAGAGTATCTGACAGAGAAACATTTCTCTTATAATATTTATTTCTGACTTCAATATCAAGATCTTAGAAGCAGGTGATCAATCTTGAAAGAATTGAATGAAGATTAGCATGCTCAAAAAGACATTAACTTTTGAACTCTTACAGGCTCTTATAAGTGTAAATGAAGACTTAACTTATAAAGGCTTCTACACACAGCTCTGAACATTGAATGATCATCTTATTAAGCTCAAGAATATACAGAATAGTGACAGAAGATGTTACATCTCAGTCACTCATACATCTGTACTGAAGAACAATCATGATACAGATGTCATGAACTGAATAGATTTGAATCTCTATGCACAAGCAAGAGTTTTCATTATTTGAACAGGCTTTTGAGTCTCTGAGATCACTTCTGAAGAAGTTGCTGATTAATGTCAACATAAAGTGTGCATCAACTGTAACTGATCAGAACACATTGCTTTCAACTGCTGATTAACTTATGTGTCTTTATATTTGAGAGAAAGATCAGTGTCTTCTCATTTGAACAATGAATCAGTGTCTGTTTATGTCAACCATGTTACATTAGAGGAAGATTTGAAGAATAACTATGAGAATGTCTTAATGAAACAGAGAAAAGATTAGCTTCTGTTCAAATTAGCAAACAGCAGCTTGAAGAGATTGAATGATAATGATTTGAAGTGAAGATGATAATGAATGTGATTCTTATATCTACTGTGATTAATAACATGTATAATATGAAGGCCATGATAGACAGTGATCTATGCTACTATGCAATGATAAAATCTTCAGTTGTAAGATGTCATAATCTTCAGTGTATTTCTCTATCAAAACTTTGACTTCTTGCAGAATTTGATGATTTAGAAGACATTTGTATCTATTACATAGTGAAGCTGATCATAGATATAGAAGAACATCAATGTGAAGATGTCTATATATATGAAATTGATAATCTTAATTATAATCTTATATTAGAACTTGTCTGACTATCTGAACAAGACATCTTGTTAAATACTTGAAACAGAAGCTTGATATTCTCTAACAATGATAGAGTTTATAAAGATGACATTTACAAGATCATGAATCTGACACAGATCTCTGTCAATATGTATAAAATACTCTGAAAAAGAAGTCATTATCAAAATCACTGACAGAGTTGCTGACAGCAGAATCATGTGTCAATCTATTCTATTAGTCTGATCATATTAAAAAGGCCCTAGAAAAGTTATTCTGTATTACAATAACAGATTCTTATATAAAACTCTCTTAATAATATCATGAATATCTAGATATCTTCTGACAAGATAATATTATGAATATATCTCTCTTATGAGATTCTGAAGTGAATCACAGTATTAAGTTAGAGAAAAAGAATAATAAGAATTCTGAACTGTCATGAGACTCTCTTTATAACATGTCTTGAGATAAACTTCTTCTTCTTTGAAAGACACTCAATAATCTGTTAAATAAAGAATTCATATGTATTAGTAACTCTTCTGCTGCAGTCTCTATTCTCTTTGCAAAGAAATCAGATGAAGAACTCTGATTCTGTGTAAACTACTAAGATCTGAACAGATTGACAAAGAAAGATTGATATCTTTTATCTCTCATCAATGAAACTCTAGCATGAATTAGATGAGCTCAATGATTTATAAAACTAGATATTGTTACTGTGTTTCATAAGATTTATATTACTGAAGAAGATGAATAACTTAGAGTATTCTGAACATGTTATAATCTCTTTAAATAAATAGTCACATTCTTTGAACTGACTAATACTCTCAGTATATTTCAGAAGTAAATCAACTGAGTACTCTGAGATTTTCTTAATAAGTTTACATCTACTTATCTAGATAACATTCTCATCTTCATTAATAAATTCAGAAAAGAATATCAAGAATATGTGTAAAAGATATTACAATAGCTATAAGAAGCAGAACTATTGATAGATATTAATAAGTGTGATTTTAAAGTTAAGAGTACTAAGTATCTGAGTTTTATTATAGAAGCTGATAAGAGAATTTGAATGAATTCTGAGAAAGTCTCTGCTATTCTTGAATGAGAAGCTCTGTGTACTGTGAAAGATGTATGAAGCTTTATCAGATTTACTAACTTCTATCAGTGATTTATATAAAACTTCTCAGATATTGTGAGATCACTTACAGATCTCATTAAGAAAGACTCAGTATTTCAATGATCAGCAGATGCTGAAGCTGCATTTATATAGATGAAGAAGATGTTCATTAATACTTCTCTGCTGATAATCTTTGATTGTAATTATAAGATAGTTATTGAAGCTGATTTCTCTGACTATCTAACAGAAGAAGTGATATTATAATATAATAATAAAGATATTCTATGATTATATATCTTCATATCTAAGAAACTGAGTCCTGCTGAATGCAATTATAAGATCTATGATAAGAAACTTCTTATAATTGTATACTATTTAGAAGAATGAGACTCTGAACTCTGAAGTGTCTCTGAGTTTGAGATAGTCATTGATTATAAGAATCTTAAATACTTTATAACTATCTGTAAACTTACTGAATGACAGATACAATAATCTGAGTTCTTAAGTCACTTTCATTTTATAATACACTACTGTTCTGATAGTCAGAACTTGATAACAGATGCTTTTTCATAATAAGAGTAAGATATATCATCTGATGTAACAGATACTTACTGAATGAACTGAGATCACTGACTCTTGAATCTGAAGATACTAGTTGATTAAGATGAAACAGCTCATGATACTATATATACTTCTCTGATTAGAACTGTCACTGATATCTCAACTTCTTCTGAACCTATATTAAATGAGCTATGACATACAGCAGCTTAAATCAATGAACTTCTTTAAACACTTACTGAAGCAGTATGATAAGAAGCACTCTGATTTCTCTCAGAATTATAAGTAAGAACTGACATCTCAGAATGTTTAATCAATGATAATAATACTCTACAATTTCATGAATAATGCTGAGTCTCTCACTCTGAACTCTTACACATCTGAATAATATAAGAGATGCATAATTCATGTATAACTAATCATTCAAATTATGAATAACTATACAGAATGATCTTCTGAGAGTTCTATTAATCTGAGATATTAAACAGTATGAGATGCTTTGTCTGAAACTATAATTACTGTTCTTTTATTATCTCATGAAAGAACTGTAGAAAAGATCTACTGAAATCACTTAATATTTCTGATACAATCTGATAAGATATAGTGATTGACTTCACTATTAATCTATCTGAGAGTAAGAGTTATAGAAATATTCTGATCATTGTGAATTAATTAAGCAAAGATGTAATATTGAAATGTTGTAATAAAATGAATACTGAATAAGTTACTGAAGTCTTTCTATAAAGCCTGTTCTATTGAATACATAAATTACTGAGATTCATAGTATCAGATTAAGACTGTCAATTTGTGAGTGTTCTCTGAACTAGAATCTGTCAAGTTCTCAAGATTACATACTATCTGTTAACTGTCTATTACTCTGAGACTGATGATGTATCAGAACAGATGATTCAGACTGTAAAGAATTATCTTTATAAGTTCTGTAATCACTTATAAGATGATTCATATGATCTTCTTCTACACACAGAGATTACTATCAATAATTAAGATACTGTTTCAACAGATGTAAGTCTGTTCTTTCTTACACATGAATATTACATGAAAGTGTTAAATCTTCTAGAGATTACACAGTTCACACTGAACCTCTGCAGTTCAATTCAGATCACTGATAATATAGTAATAAAGCTCTGAGATGTCTGTGATTGAGCAGAGATCTTCATGACAACTGTAAAACAAGATTAAGAGAATTAAATCAATATTTACTGAGACCTCACTGAACAATATAAGATAGAAGATCTGGTATAATTAAATCTTAAGAACATATGAACCACATGTTTATTCTGTACACTAGATTACTATGATGTCAGGTATAAAGTAATAGAAGTTCTAGATAGTCACAACTACTATCTTAACATATTATCAGAAATTTATAATGTATTTTATACAAGCTTGCTCTGCTGCACTGTTATCAATCTGTTCTCTTCTTAACTGACTTCTGACTGACAACTGCCAGAGATCATAGAAGAAGATAATGAACTTGAGTGAGAGATTGAAGAAATTCTCAATAAGAGATTATACAGCTGTGACTGATAATATCTTATAAAATAAGTTAGCTATGATTAACTGATCTGAACTCTGAGTTCTGCATTATCTGAAACAGCAGCTCTTGACTGATGAGAACTGCTTCTGAAAAGAGAGGACTAATGTGACAGGCTGCGCCTGATCAATCATATAGACTATTCTGTTACACTTCACAGATTTCATGTATGCTCTGATTCTCAGTCATTCTCAATCACTGATTCTCACCTGCTATGAATGCATACACTCTGATTCTCAGTCATTCTCAATCACTGATTCTCAGCCACTACAAATGCATGTATATTCTTCCGCCCCGAAGCTCCACTGCATATGCTATCACATATGTGTATAAATATTCATCTTGATTACTGATTCTCGCACTTTCTCTTTCTTTCCTTCTTTAATGTTTTTATCTTTGTTATATAACATCTATAATATTATACCGATCTATTCGGCGTAGGCCTCTTACATACAGCTTAAGAAAGTTTTATTTAATTTGTAAGTATTTCTGAAGATTATATCTATAGACTCAGTTCAAGAGTATTTACAGATAGTAAGTATTTCTTATAGAAAATTAACAGAGTTCTATAAAAAATACTTAAGAATTTTCTTTACTGAGATTAATTTATTTATAAGTTCAGAAAGTTCTTCTATCACAGATATAGAGAATAATATTCTATAGATAATTAATAAGTTCTCTGAAACTTCTTTTATAAGATTTATTCATAATTTAGATAGCTGCTTCTACGTGTTTACAGTACAGTTTACAGAAATTAAAGTATGTGAGTTTCTGATTCTTTCAGTTATAAAAGATAGTTACTGACTGACAGAGCTTGAAATATCAGAATAAGTGCTTACAGATAATTATTCAGATATTTACAGCTTGATATAATATATACTGATAGCTACTAGAAGTATTCACAGTAGAAAGATAATATATGAAGATTAAATATATAGTAGTAGTCAAGCTGAGTTATAAAAATTATTCATGAACTTCAGTTTATATAGTTATATATAGTCAAGAGCTGCTAACTTTATTAATTATATAAAAGATAGAAATAGAAGTAAAGAATTCGCAAGAAGTGAAATTTCTTATTCTTAGAGAAGTGAGATTATAAGCTCTGCTTCAAGGTTCAGTGATAAGAGTATTCTGATAAGATAAATAAATTCACTTAAGAATTATCTAAATAGATAAGATATCTGTGAAAGTTAAGATATAACTTTCATACTATAAATTCTGATAAGTCAGAATAATATAATCTTCATAAAGAATGTGATTGTGATAAAGATATTAACACTGTTATTTATAAATTCTAGTCTATAAAGATAATAAGTTTCTACTGAGATAAACAGTTCACAGTATATACAAAGAAAAGAAGAAATCATATTATTATTAAAGCTAACAAATAAAGAAAAATAAAGATTAGAATATAAACACAATTTAGTAGCTAATAAAAAAAAAACTTATACTTATATTCTTATTATTCATAACATTTAATCTTCTCATAACTATTAATTTTACTTCTTGAAGAAGCAGAGAGTATTATATCTATAATACAGATAATTATTATATTTCATACAAAGACTGCTGAAAATACACAGACTTTAAAAGAGCTGAATATTAGAATATATACAGTTGCAGCAGAGTCTTAAGAGCTGATCACTTATATATGTTATCAGATATCTCTTATAAAGCTATATCTATCTTGAATAATAATGTTATTGTATTGTGTGTGTAATCTATCTACATGAGTTACACTAAATTAATTCATAGGTTGAGATGACACGTAACTAGAATAGATGTAGTAATCATCAACACCTTCTTGCTACGCCATGGTCTATAAGCCGTCATCAGAGGCCTCTCTCATTCTCAAATCTTTCAAAAATGCAATAATAATTAATTATATCAATCAGACCCGGATTTCCTCATTAGAAAAGATGTTCATACAGCAGTAACTGTAAAAATTAAGAAATATATGTAAAACTTATTGATCTGCTGTATTACTATTATTATTCAATTATTCTTTTCTGATCTCTTTCAAATCAATTCTTTCAATGAATTCTTTAAATACAGGCTTCATCAGTGACTTGATAAGGTCATCAGCTATATTCACTGTAGAATCAACATGTTTCATTATGATTTTCTCTTCTTTAATTAAATTATAAAGAATATAATATCTAATGTCAATATAATATAATCTTTGTGTTAAGAACTCTTCATTCAGTACATCAATTGCTCTCTTATTATCTACTCATAGATGTAAGTATATTTTCACTTTTCTATCATTCATCAACTCAGTGTTATATAATATATTATTCAATTATATTATCTCACAAGCTGTCTCACTAGCTGCAATATATTCAGCTTCTGTGATTAATTTAATAATAGATGTCAGTCTCTGCAATTATTATAAGATTGATGACTCATTAATCAATATAATATAGTCAGTAGTCAATTTATATTAAGAATCCGCCTCCGCTCAGTTCAAATAATAGTATGTTACAGAACTCAGACTTTCATCACTGATCTGCTTTCTGTATAATAAGTCATGATTTTTTATCTTCTTGACATAATGTAGAAGATGCTTCAATGCTACTTGACATGCCTTATATGAATGTGAGTTAAAACATAAGAGATAGTTGACTGTGAACATCAGGTCTGACTTACTACTTGAGACTAAATATTACAATGATCTCAATTCTTGATAATATCTTATAGCTGTAAAGTCATTATTCAATTCTTCTCTCTCATCAGATGTGAATTTTAGTTGTATACTAACTATTATCAGAGTGTCAGCTGGATTTATCTTATTCATGCTGAAATTTTCAAGAATTTTCTCAATATAACAGCTCTGTGTAACTGCTAGATCATCATTTCTCTAGTATTTAATCTTCATTTCAAGATATAACTTGATCTCTTTAACATTCTTTATCTCAAATATCTTTATAATCTCTCTTAATACTCAGTTTAATTACTGTTCTTGAGATTCTATCACTTAATAATCATTAATATATAATATCAGATAGATCTTGTGAACAGAGTAATATGAAAATTCATTATTATAAGATAATATCTTGAATCTCAATGTAGTCAGATGCTCTGTTATGAGAAAATACTATACTCTTACAGCTTACTTCATTTTATATAGACTCTGACACAGTAGTCTTATCAAGTCCTCTCTATTATGTTTAATATCTGTGAATAGTTGTATATCGATTATCTTGTTCTGAGGTAATATATTATATAAAAATGCAGATATATAATCAATTGATTTAATCTTTTATTCTTCAACAGTTGATAGAATAAATAGACTAGTTGATATAGACTCTGATATTACTATAGTATACAATCTTGTATAATAAATACTCTGCTGTTGCAAGAACTCTCTAATTACTTAGTAAGCTTTAAAACCGATAATTTCTCTCTTATTGTTGAATTTCTGATTATATACTTATTTATCTGTAAGAATATTCATTTTCAGAGCCTTCTTAATAATAATATATATCTTCTTCTATTCAAATATCTTAATCTTCTTTTTCATTGTCTCATGTTAATAGTCTCAGTCTGAGCTTCTCTTGACTTTCATCAGTATAGTTAATCAGTCTGTTAAAATACTTAGAATAGAATTATTGTTATTAACAGAGTCTTCAGACTCTTTATTTATAACAAACTGTATCTTATCATCTAGAAGATAGATTGAATTAATTACACTCTCTAAGTTCTGATTGATAATCATCTTCAAAATATCTGACATTTTCTTTACTAGGTGTTATAGTAAGTAGTGCTGTCATCTCTCTCTGACATTCAGAATATTCAATTTATTAGACAATTCATTGAATTCTCTTATTATATTTATAGAGGTATTTGCACTCATGTCAAGAGCTTCATCAAATATGATATCTCATACAATCTCAAGACAATGTGCAATAGAATCTCATACATGACATTGATGTAACTCTTGATATTCAATCAGCTGTCATTTCTTACTGTCAGTTCTATTCACAAGCTTATCTAACACTTGCAAAGTTTTCTTGTAGATCTTACATTCTCATCTCTGTATTCTGGAAATGAACTGAATTGAAATAGATTTCTTGATTGAAATAAAAATAATTCTTCAAAGAAAATGCTCTCTCAACTATACAGAATATGCTCACTGATTAAAAATCAATTTTCTTCTTTAAATGTTGAAAAAGTTGCTCATGAGAAGATATCTCTCTGAAGAGAAAAGCTTGAATCTCTTATAGACTTGTAAATAAGTGAACTATCTAAAGAGAGAGAATATGAATAGTATTTGAAGAAAATTTCTACAATTAATATAAAAGACTCTATTCTGATCTATTCAGATGACTCAAAAAATGAGAATTTGAATAGATTAGACGCAGGCATTGCTTATACTGAAGATAATATTAATTTTATCTCAGATTTCTGAAATTTAAGCTGTGAATCTGAAGTCTTTGATGCTGAACTATTTCCAATAATGAAAGCTTTCAAACTCATTGAAATAGAATCTTATAAAAGAGAAAATAGTTTGAAAGAGACATGAATATTCTCTGATAGTCAAGCTGCTTTAAAAAGACTTAGAAATAGTCAGATTAATAATGATCAAATGAATCTTAAACTGATTTTAAACTCTGTTTTGAAAATTCAAAAGAGAAGAATATCAAAACTGATAATTCATCTGCACTGAGTTTCTGCTTATATGAATATTTATGACAATGAATTGACTGATTCAGCTGTAAAAAGAAGTTCAGAATTAAGCAGATCTATGCAAAAAATTGTGTCCTAGTGTTTTGTAAAGAGAGAGATAAAAGAATCTTGTTTAGATAAGTGAAATAAAAGCTGTCAGAAATAAAAGCAGAGTATACATTATTCAAGATTTGAAATAAAACTCAAGTGAAAATCTTGTTCAATTAAATGTAAAAAGAAAATATTCTCATCTATAATGCAGCTGAAACTAGAACATAACTATTTCAAATCTTATATACAAAGATTTGATAATAGATTTAATTCAATAGAATGCTTATTCTGCAATGTAAATGAGAATTCTGAGTATATTGTAATGCACTGTGCATTATACAATAGTCTCAGAGTCAGATTGAAAGAGAAGTATAATCTAAATCAATTAAATATGAGATTCTTATTCTCAACTGAGACAGGAATTAAATACTTAATAGACTTTCTATCAGAAACTCAAGCAGCTATAAGAAAATGACTAAATTCTGAAATATCTGAATATGAAGAGGAGGAAATTGATCAGATATAGTCTGTTAAAACAGCTATATACTATCTTTTAATAATTTGTTTTATTACAGTCTCTCTTTACTTTACTTTTTCCTTTCTATTCTTTTCTATTCATCTATTTAATGTGTCTATCTTTAAGACTGTGTTCTCTTTTCTTTTGTCATGATATTGTCAAATGATTTCAAAGTATCAGAAGGTGTTAAAATACTGCAATTTGTAAACAGTTTTTGTATTCTGAGCTGGAATTTTCTGATTTTGCATATCTGAAATTGGTAAATGTATAATAGTTGACTTTAGAGATATAGGAAAAACCCTGAGAACTAAAAGTTCTCAGGTAGATATCATAGTCTCTGACTGCCTACATCTATAATTGAAGAATAATAGTAATAATAATCATCTCTGTATGCAATGAATAGAAGATTGCATCTCAGTTCACGCTTTAAAAGATGTAAGTAATGTTTCTTTCTTACATTCAAATATCTTCATTGATATTGAAGATGTGTTAATCATTATAATCACATCTTATATTGCTTCATCTCAAAGTTCTCTTTCTAATTCACTATTAAATAGTAGACTTTGTGTCTTTTCTGTAACTATTCAATTCACACATTTCACTGAGTTATTCAATTGTAATGTGTCAGATGTAGTTATTTCATACATTATTTCTTTACTCTGACAGTAGGGCATAAGTTCTTGACTTGTGAACTCTTCTTCATCATCTCAGTGTAGAGTCTCAACTCAATATTATATAGTTATCTCAATATTCATGATAAAATTCATTAATTTTATGATAGATTTTTCTTTCTTATTATAAGAATTGTTTATCTATAACAGATTGTATCATCTGTTATATTTAATTAATAACTTACACTCTCTCTAGTGAGTGTGTCATTTTCATTGAAAAGTGTTTTTTCACTCTCTGTCAGATCAATGAAGAATCTCATTATCAGCTTAGCAGCTTATGTTATAGATATGAAGATTGAATATGTTATTTTTATCTGAACACAGACATTGCGGAATGATAAAGCTCATTGACTAATAATTCTCATTTCTAGATATAAATCTGCTGTTATTTTTACAATATCTGCAGAATTCAAATATTCTAGCTTTAATGTCATGACATCATTATTAGACTAGCCGCCGGGACTATGAATTTCATGTTTGATTTCATTTGATCTGGTCTCATACATTTTTAGCGTGAATCCAGCTGGGACTAGCCATCAAAAAGACATGCAAAGTGACTATATATCAGATCTTAAAATGAAATCATGACTTGAAGAAAATGAGAGAGTGATCTCATTTGATCTCATTTAATCTCATTCTTAGCATAAAGTTACTATTTTTAGCCATTTTAAGGTTTTTTTTAGACTATTTTTAATTTTTTAAAAAGTAGTGCTTTTTGGTAATGCTCAAATGAGATTTAAAGTCATTTAAAGTAATAAAAGTAATTTAAATTAAGCAGTGAAAATCATGGTCTCATTTGAAAAATGTGATAAGAGTAGACAGTAAGTCTCACTGAGAGAGTATGAGACTACTATCTAATGTTAAAATCATGTAATGAGATCAGTTGAATTGATAATGAGACTATTAAAAAATCTGATTCTGATCTCAGACACGGTTACATGATCAGTCTAATCATTATAAGTTTTATAACCTTTGTATCATTTCTGTCAGATAGTGTCAATATTATGTCATCTTTCACTTGTAATGTGTTCACAGGTTTAAAATCATCATTGAGTATAACAAACTGAATTAAGTCTCTGTATGTAATCAGTCTTTTCATCTCATAGATATCATTCTTATTTAATCTTACTGTAAATGAGAACATGTGATCAGAAGATATAATCAACATGATATGATTATTCTCATATATTAACTACTTATAGATATAATTTTGGTGTATAAGCTTACTTATACTCATGAGGTTCACTTCTAACTTCAGAACATAGCATACATCATTTAACAGTATATTTATCTCTTTTACTGAAATCTTTATATCTTCTATAGCTGTAGCAGAGATCACTGTTCTATCTGCTATTTTAAACATTAATTTCATCTTCTAAGGTTTTATCATGATAAGGTCTCTGTGAGATGTGACATGAGCACTCAATTCAGAGTCTAGAATTCAGATATCTTTTTCTGTCTGATCACTTGTATAGGTCTTTTCTTTGATACAAAATACTTGTTTTATAATGTTGTAAACAGCAGCAGTATTCATATTCTCTGTATTCTTGTATTTATTCTTATTTCTATTGATGTTGAAATTCAAATTCAAAGAATGTTTCTCAGAGTATTTCCTTCAACAGTCAGTCTGAATATAATCAATCTTTTGACAATAATAGCAGATTCTGACATCATTATCTCTATATTCAGGTTTGAATTCAGTGTTCTTGTTCTTGTCATTATCTTTGTTCTTGTCTTTCTTATTCTTGTCTTAAGTGTTATTTGTGGGATTTTTCATGAATTCAGTACTACTATTTTCCACAGTAGAAAGATGTAGAAGTATGTCATAGTATAATCTTATAAAGTCTTCTTCTAGAGATCTTGAATTATTCTTATTAATCTGATTCATTCTATTCTTTATAAAGAATGCTCAATCTCTATTAACTTCTGTAATCTATCAAAACAAACAATATCTTTAATTTTATATCTCAGACAGATATAATCAGTTCTAATAATAATTAATTGTTCAATGAAAGCTCTGTCAGATTCTTTGCTTTTAAAGATTATTTTAATCAGCTCTTTAAATAAACAAGTTCTATATACAGCAGATCTCTTACAAAAGTTATTCTTTATTATAGTTTATAGAGTATAAGCTGATAATTTACACTTCTTAAGTATAGTGAAATGAGTCTTGACCTGCAGAGCAATTGTAGATTATATATAATTATATAATCAAAGATTGTGTTCTTTTCAGAAATATTGTATATTCATAGTAACATTCTCACTAAGACTATTATCTTCAAGAATATTATCAGTTTCAGAGTGTTCTACAGTCAAAAGAATTTCCTCTTTTCATATTGAGTAGTTAATGAATTCAGTGAGAACTATTAATCTTTTAATAAGTCTTACTTAACTTCTGAATTCTTTGATAACTTTTATTATAATATATATCTTCTCTTTCTATTAAAGATATTCTATCAGATTCACTCTTATCTTATCATCTACAAGAATCTCATCTCTACTGATCTTCATTTACTCAATCTTATACTGAAGTCTTACAATTTCAAGTCTTATACAAGTCTTCTCACTCACAGAGCTATTGTTATTTCAGTCACTTAAGTTCTCTATATTGTCTAACATCTCACTGATATCTTCAATCAGATCTTTATATTTATTATTGCACTTATCAGACTGTTCTTTTATAATTATGTTATTCATCTCATAAGTCTCTGAAGCAGTCACTTTTCAGTTTATTACAGATATTGATAAGTTCACACTGAATTCTTCTTATGCTTCAGACAGTTGTGAATTTCTTCTTCTATATGTTAACATGTAATTCTTTGTTAAGTCAGGCTTTTCACTCAATCTCAGATTTATCATGAGTTTAATTAATCAATAAATTAACTAGGCATGTGTAATAATACATGAAGATGTAGTTGGCACATTATTGTAGTTATTTGTTACTTACGAAGAGCTTCATAACCTCTTGAAGAATAATGTTATTGTATTATGTATATAATCTATCTACGCGAGTTACACTAAATGAATTCATAGGTTGGGGTGGCACGTGACTAGAGTAGATGTAGTAATTATCAACAGTCTACTCTCTCAGTTGTGTTAAAGTATTCAGTCTAAAAATTATTGAGATATAAAGAGAGAGCTTATCTGCTCAGATCAACTCTTATTATAAATTCATAGCATTTGCATTACTTTCATTACTCATATTTTACAGATACTCAGTTACTGCCTCAGTGGCTGAATAGTTAATACAGTCATTCAGTAGTGCCTTGGCATGAAAAATCACAGCGTGTGGGTTTAAAACCTGCAGAGAATACATTAAATCTAGAACTCAAGCACCTCAGATTTCTAATAAATACAGAGATGTACAAATCACTTCAATAAATCACTCTATGTTCCTGGGCTGGGAAGTTATTATTATATGTATTTAATTATTACTTCTTTGTATTTTTCTATATTCTGTTATCTTGACATGATCTCAACACCTGTATTTTTCTTCTGTATAATCACCACTTGACCTGTAATTAACATCACGCAAGGACTTATCATAAGCTCCGCTTGTATATAAGTATAATGAAAGAAGAAGAAGAAGAATAATAATAATACTCAGTTACTTATCTTCTATTAATATCAGAATTTTGAAAATATACTACAGTATGAGAATTATTAATAGAGAATCTAGATATATTTACATATATCTAATCAGAAATTTTATAGATAGAGAGAGAGAGTAATTATAGATCTGCAGAGCTGCAGAGAGCACTGATAGTACTAAGAGCTTTACAGAAACTATTAGCTATAATCTGTAAGAAATTACTTATTAAAAGACTTACAGTAAAGATTAGAACTGCACTACTAAGAGTTAAAGCTGATCTGAAAAAGATACAGAGTTAGCTACTGATCTGAAGATAAGATATAATAACAGAGCTGAGAAGAATAAAAATACTATTATAAATAACAGTATTTTCATATTATCAGTTAGTAGAAAGTAATTAGAGATGTTATAAGAATACTTATAAAAAGCTCAGTAGCAGTTAAATATTATTTATAAAGATATTAAAATTGAAAAAAAATTTATTCTTAAGAAGTGCTTAAACTAATATACAGATATTATTTAAAACACACTCTTTCTATTGTCTGAATAAAAACATTTCACAGATAAATGAGAATACTTATAGTTTATAAGAATAAGAGTTATTATAGAAAAAGAGAAAAGAAGATGAGATTCAGTGAATATATCTAAGATATTTATACTACTCTAAAGAGATCTGTTTATACTATAAGTAATCTCATAGAGCAGTTAGATTACTTTAGTAAATAAAGAGTAATTATAAGTTATAGATCTGAATCTTTTTGAATAACTATAAAGAGTAATTATAGACTGCAGAAATCTTGATTCTACAATTCTACAGAGTGAATAAAAGAATGAAAAATTTCTTATAACTCTACAGTGTCAAAGAATGATAATTTATAAGAATAAGTAAAAGATTCACTTATAAATACTTCTCTTTGATAAGAGTAATCTTAAAGAATGTAATTCATCTTATAGAATAAATCTGTGTAACAGTTACATAAGAATCTTATAGAAGAATAATTGAAAATTAACTGAAACTTTTCAAAGTGAAAGATATAAGATGAATCTGTGTGATAATTATGTAAAAATATCATAGAAATAATTGAGAGTTAAGTGAAACTTTTCTAAATAGAAGATGTCAGATAAATCTGTATAATAGTCAGAGAAAGATCTGCAGATTATAAAAAATCTTATAAAATAAGAAACTAAGTAACAGATTCTTTACTCTTTAAAGTAATAAGAGAATTTTTCTCACTAAGATTTTTTTATAGATATAAAGAGTTTTTAGTAAGTATCACTGCAGTGCTAAGTCTGATTCTATGAAATCACTTAGTAAGAGACTTCACAGACAAAGCTTTAGAGAGAGAAGAATATATAAGAAATCTTACTTCTTACAGATTTTTTATCTCTATTTCTATCTCTTATATAATGAGTAGAGTTAGCAGCTCTTGACTACAAACAACTATATAGACTGAAGTTCATGAATACTATTTATAAGTCAGCTTGAATAATATTATTCATTTAACTTCTATATTTTATCTTTCTACTGTAAATTCTTCTGCTAGCTATCAGTACATATTATACTAAGTAGACTGACTATGTAACCGTGTCTAAGATCAGAATCAGAATATTTAATAGTTTTATTATTCATTTAATTAATCTCATTACATAATATTAAGATTAAATAGTAGTTTTATACTATTTCAGTATAACTCACTGTCTACTCTTATCACATTTTTAAAATGAGATCATGATTTTCACTTCTCAATTTAAATTCATTTTATTGCTTCAAATGACTTTAAATCTTATTTAAGTATTATCAAATATGATTACCTTTTAAAAAATTAAAAATAGTCTAAAAAAACCCTTAAAATGTCTAAAAATATTTACTTTATACTAAGAATGAGACTAAATAAGACTAAATAAGATTACTTTCTTATTTTTCTTAAGTTATAGTTTCATTTTAAGATCTGATAAATAGTTACTTTGCATGATTTTTTAATGATTAGTCTCAGTGAAATTCACGCCAAGAAATGTATAAGATTAGATTAAATGAAATTAAATGTAAAATTCACGATTTTATTAGCCAGTCTAACATCAAGCTGCGGCCTGATAACGTAGTGATTAACTACGCTATCATGAAGCCTCAACTGACGGCCTTCCTCTCAGGGAATGAATGTTAAGAGAGAGTAGGTTCAAACTCTGCAAGAGTTATCTTAATCACAGCTTTCACTGTTAAGTTATAAAAAAGTATCAGAGACTCTCAGATGCACTATAGTAAATCATTATCAAGCTTAACATATTCATCTCAGAGATTTTCAGACACTAATTCTCACTGATCTTAGTATTAATAGTCTCTCAGACACTTCAAGTTAGATCAGTACTAGAGTAATTAAGATCTAAAATACTTACAGAATAGTGAATTATTATTAAACTTAACTAATCAGATCTCATTCTTCACACTCTAGATATTCACTTCTGAGAAATTGAAAATTAAAAATTATCTAATTAGAATATCTTAGATCTAGTAAGAATCTAGATGAGATGAAACTTAGACACTCTTAATAAATAATTAGTATAAGTAAGATTATAACAGTCAATTGATAGACTGAAATACTGAGATTAATAGCTGAAAGATTAGAGACTTAACTAGAATTAAATAGCTCTGATATTATTCTTAATAAGAATCTCACTTATAAGTAAGCTAGTTACAAAAGCTAGCTGAGTGATAACTCTTTAGAGAAAATGATAATCTCTGAAGTAGATCTGAGAGAACAGAGGCAGCAGTTAGTTATATAGAGTGTTAAAATATATATATAACTTAAGATGTAAACTGCAGAGATCTTATTCTGTAGTTCTTTTCTATTCTTTTCTATCTACTTATTTAATGTGTCTATCTTTAAGAGTCTGTTCTTATTTCCTTTATCATGATATTTTCAAATGATTTCAAAGTATCAGAAGATGTTAAAATACTGCAATTTATGAAGTGTTTTTATATTTTAGACTGAAATGTTCTGATTTTATATATCTGAAATTCATAAATATATAATAGTTATCTCTATAGATATTAGAAAAACTCTTAGAACTAAAAGTTCTCAGATAGATGTTATAGTCTCTGACTGTATACATCTATAATTGAAGAATAATAATAATTATAATAATAATAATGTCAAGCTGTAAATATCTGAATAATTATCTACAAGTACTTATTCTTACATTCTGATTAAGCAGATAATACTGATAATTGTAAATTTATATCAGATCTTCTCATTTATCTAACTGACAGCTTAATTATGTGAAAATGAGTTAAACAGATAATTATGACTTTAAGCACTATAAAAGCTAAGTATATATCTGTTAGTGAGAGTCTAAAAACTGTAATCTGACTGTGTGAACTTTTAATTAAACTTGAATTTCTATCTTCTGACTTCATTATCTCTCTGTATGTTGATAACAATGATGTAATAGCTATAGTTAATAGTGATAAGATCACTCACAATGTATATTATATTAATATAAAACATTATTATATCTGTGATACTGCTGCTTCTGATATTATCAAGATTGAATAGATGAATATTACTAACATAGCTGTGAATACTCTTATAAAGACATTAATCTTCAAAGTTCATGAAAACACTCTAATTAATATAAGAATTTAAATGCTCATAGCTTATAAAGCTTGGCAGATATTTTAATATATATAAGATTTAATCAGACTGATATCTTTATATTAATTTTCTTTAATTCTTCAATTCTTATGAGTCTTCTGCGAAATCTTTGACAGAATACACTACTATTTTTGTATGTAATATTCTTTCTCTAGTTATAGAATCACTCTACTGAGTTTCAAATATCTACTTAGTATAGTAAAGTAGTAGTTAAGAGAGATGTTAGATTCTCTCTCTACAGACTGACTACTTCTATATAAGTGAGATATTCACTGATCACTCAGTAAGTACTTATTATATATAAAAGGCCGCACAGTAGCTAGATCTTAATAATATAATCAACTACTCTATAAAAACATCTTTATCACTTTTTTAATTTTTTTACATTATGATTTTATGTTGAAATCTGATTAATAGTCACTTTGCATATTCTTTTACTCAATAGTCTCAGTGAAATTCATACTCAGAAATGTATAAAATCAGATCAAATGAAATTAAATATAAAATTCATAATTTTATCAATCAGTTTAACTGTGAATAATTTACTAGAGTTTTAACTTAATTACTTCTGTAAATTATACTTTGCTATCATTATTGTTTTTTATTATTTATAATTTTCATTGATATTTTTTTTTCTTATCATTTGATCTGATTACTCTTTTATAGTGAATGAAATCGTTGATTAAAATATTATAATTAACTCTAGAAACAGATATTTTCAGAATTTCTTAATTAAAATTCTTAAGATAAGTTTAAATGTATAACTCTGAGTATAATTTGAGATTGTGTATAAACTACTGAGTAAAGAAATTCTTAAGCAGAGAATAATTATAAGCTTTTATTTTATTAAGTGTTATCTGTCAGATCTTTATATAATATGTAATATTATTTTCAAAATCAGTAATATTAATAAGGATAATTTTCTTATATAATATGAATTAAAGATCAGTTCAATGCATCTGATATTTTAATTCAACTATCTGTTATAATACAGCAGCGCATTTTATTCTGATGCTATTATAATTATCAATCGGATTGAGTATGAGCTGAGTAAGTATTTACAGCTCAGTTTTTATTGAGTTTTATATATACTTTTATAATTAGCTTGCTTTATATTATTAGATTTTTAAATTATTATTTATAAGTCAGAGATCTGAGTACTTCTTATCTATAAATATATAAGATATATTAAATAAAATAGTTTTTAATTTATCTTTTCAGTGTCAGTTGTTATAGTCTCTGAATTTAAAGAGCTTGTTATTTAACTTTATTTTAATATAACTGTAATTATTTTTAAAGTTGCAGAATCAGTTATTTTTAATATTTAAAACAGTTATAGAAGTAGTTGAAGTAAGTTTCTACATCTGTAATCACAGATCATAGATAATTACTACTGTATTTGTATTTTAAAGTTCTGAAACTATTAAACAGATGAAGGTTACTGTTATTTCAGTAACTTCATTAGCTGAGTTATTATATTCAGTGAGTGATGTATATTTAATAGAGAGAAAGTTATCATTCTCTTTTAATTCAGTAATATAATCAGTTTTCATTTTGATTTGAATTTTCTAAGTAGTTTGAGATGATAATTACAGCTTAAGTGACTTAAATATTACTTATGTATATGACTGTGTAATATATCTTCTGCTTTGAATAGTCAGTATTGAATTTAATGAGATAATATCATTTTTAACAGTAAAATTACTTACTGAGATATAATTAGACTGACTGTGTAACCGTGTCTGAGATCATGACCAGAATTTTTGATAGTCTCATTGTCAATTTAACAGATCTCATTAGACAGTTCTAATATTAGATAGTAGTCTCATACTATCTCAGTGAAACTTACTGTCTACTCTTATCACATTTTTCAAATGAGATTATGATTTTCACTTCTCAATTTAAATTATTTTTATTGCTTTAAATGACTTTAAATCTTATTTAAGTGTTATCAAAAAGTGTTACTTTCTAAAAAATTAAAAATAGTCTAAAAAAAACTGTAAAATGTCTAAAAATAGTAACTTTATGCTAAGAATGGGACTAAATGAGATCAAATGAAACCACTTTCTCATTTTTTTCAAGTCATGATTTCATTTTGAGATCTGATATATAGTCACTTTGCATGTTTATTTAATAATTAGTCTCAGCAGTATTCACATCAAGAAATGTATGAAATCAGATCAAATAAGATTAAACATGAAATTCATAATTTCAGCAGCCAGTCTAGATATAATAACTATTTATATTCGCATTCATGAGAATGTAGATTTGATGTTGAATGAAAAATTAACAGAAATAATTAAGCAAAGTATACTTACAGCAGAACATTCACAGAAGTTAACAGTTAATAAAAAATTAACAGTTAATGAAAAATTAGTAAAAGTTAATTAAGTAAAAATAATCACTGTGAAAAGTCTGTAGAGTTAGCAGTTAAATAAAAGATTAATAGAGTTATATAATTAACAGAGATAATTAAGCAAAGAGTACTTACTACAGAAAACTTATAGAGTCAGTGATTAAATAAAAAATTAATAGAGTTAAATAATTAACAAAGTGAAGTTATCACAGAACTATTAAATAAGATAATTTAAAACAGAATAAATAATAGTATGTAGTAAAAGAATATAGTAATGATTAAAGTGTGGTTCGGAAGAACGTACGACTGTCGGATAATAACGCGGCCGCTTCCAAACTACTAGCGTACGAATGTAAAGAGGGTCATAGCGGCCACTAATTAATTTAGCATACAATATTACAATATATAAGAAGCTGGTGTATGCCTGTAATTATACACTGGCTTAAGCAACCTTTGAATCACATCTGATAGCATGTCTAAAAACCAGTGAGAAGCACAGGCTTCTCCAGAGTGTGATAATTCCATCTACAAAGTGATTCATAGTTATCATGCCAGTGTGGTCCTAGAATATCTCAAAAGATAGTGTACAAAGAGCAGTGAGTGAAAGAATATCTGATTAATGCTGCTTTGCTTGTTGAGGGAAAACTTCACACTCAGACAAATGCCATGTATGCGAACAGATAAGGTGTGAGAAAGGGAATGAGAGTGATGAACCAGATTTAAAAAAGTCTGCTCTCTACTCAAAAGAAGAATAAAAAGAGAGAGTTGGCCATCACCAGAGTTATACAATGATAACAGAAATCATATAACAATATAGTGATAGAATGATATAGTCGTATAATAATACAGTGATATAACAATAAACATTGCATAATCAATAAGAAATCACTCAAATGAATATCTTTTCTAGCTGATACAAATAACATTCTTCTCTGCTATCTGAACTGGAAGATATGCAGAACCTCTCAGAGAGTTTACTTAAAGCAGTAAGAAAAGCAGCTGAAACAGCTGAATCAGAATCAAAGCTCTGTACATGTACAAGGATTCTAAATGAGATTGAGGTCTTGTATACACAGTGACAGGCTGAGATGAAAGTCAAACAATAATTGACATTCACTGTGAATCAAGTATTCACTATGAAGAGCTTCACTGACACAATTATCATTATTAATAAGAATAGAGAAAACCAGATCTTAGGTCTGCAGTAGAACATTGAACATTTTCACAGATAGATGACTATATCAAATCTGAAGATCTTACTATAATTGTTCATAATCTCTTCAGAAGTATATACATTATCAGAGACTGCTGCACAGAATGAGAATCTGAGCATGAAATATATCAAGTCAGAAGATCTGTCAGAGTCATTAAGCTTTAATAGTGACTGAAAAAATGATGCTGTAATTAGCTGACTAAGTCAGATGTAATCATATTATCAGATTAAATGTAAACTCACAGACAGACAGTCAATGAAATTTTAACAAGTCTTAAGATCTGCTATGTTTCTACATAGAAAAGCAAAGTCATTATGAATAACTGATAAAAAGATGAATCTCACAGACTCAGAGTAATATTCATTCTCATGAACATGAAATGAGTTTTTCAAATAAATCTTGCACAACTTTGAGAAAGTGAATGTATAAGATAAGTGTTATAAATACTTCACTGAGTGTAGACAAGTGAGTAATCTTATATCATACTTCACACACTTCAGCTTATACTATCTCACATTGAATGAAGAGCTTTCAACATCTTTCTATTTACAGATCTTTATTCATGATCTTACACCTGAGTTGAGAGTGAAATGAAAATGCTTAACCTTGTAATCAGATATGATGAAAGAAGTATATAATATTCTCATTGTATGAGAATAAGTGAGTCAATTATGACAGAAAATACTGCAATTGAGTATGTCTCAGTGAAGAACAGATAATCAGACTTCTATAATACAAGTCATACACTCAGATGTGATGAATCTAGATCTGAATGTCATCACTAAAGTGCTTAATTCTCTGAAAAAGAGATTCTCTGAGTGAAAATCTTGATATTGTAAGCATCAAGCTTGCTTCAACTGTGAACATTAAAATCATGATACAAAAGATTGCACTCAGTGAGTACAGTCAAGAGAAGTAAGAGAGTTAAAAAACTAGCAGAATCAGTGAGCTCAGAGACACTCACTGATATTCTATAAAAAGTCTTCAAAGTGAAAGAGATGTCTGTGTTAGATGACTCTCTAAATTTTATAAATACAAAGAGAAAGCAGGCTTCTGACTGAGATACAGATGAGGAAGTGAACACTCATCTCAATACCTTAAGACCTGAAATGTTAATGTATAGAGAGCACTTGAGTAAGAATTGAGAGATGACTGCAAAAGTGTTAGCAGACACAGAAGCTTCTATGTAATATATTAATAATTATATAATCTGAAGATTGAAAGAGATCTGCTGAGTGAAGAATCTCTGATACATAAGATTATCTGATAACTGATATTTGATATCATCTGTAAGAGTAAGAGTTCTCTTGCACTTTGAAGAATGATCTTGTTATATTTGAGCATAATAGCTGCAGAACATGAAATACAATCTTATTCTTAAACTTGATTAATTTCAAAGATTCAATCTACAGATTGAATGATGCACATGCTATATATAATTGACTGATAGAAAGAAAATGATTTATACAATTCTATCAACTAATATAAGAAGAACATTTCACATCTCTGATATAGAAGAGTTAAATCTGCTTATACATTAATAAGCAAAAAGAATGATTTATAAGATCTCATCTGAAAGCATTCTGTATATCATACAGAACCTGAAAGTGGAGAAAACTAAGATAAAGAATATGCAGAAGAATAAGCATATGAAGAAGCTTCTGAAAAAGTATGAAAAGGTCTTCTGAACAGATCTTTCATCAGAATTGTCACTGAAATGAGAATTTATACATGAGATTGACATGAGAGATGCAAAACCAGTCAATCAGAATGCATATTCTCTGTCACAAATGCATCTTGAAGAACAGAAGCATCAGATCACTGATCTTCTAGAACATAATCTTATATAACTCTTATCAAGTGTGTGAAGCTTTCCAGTTCTATTTGTGAAAAAGATAGATAAGAAGTAATGAATATGTATCAATTATCAAGCACTTAACAAGCTTATGATCAAGAATGAATATTCACTGTTACAGATTCAACAACAGTTGAATACAGTCAGAAATATCTGATATCTATCAAAGATTGATCTTCTCTCAGAATACTGACAGATCTGTGTAGATAAACTGTCAGTTCTGTGAACTGTGTTTAATATATAATAAAGAATTTCAAATTCCTGATAATATCATTCAGTCTGATAAATGCACTCATCATCTTTCAAATGATGATGAATATGATTCTTTATAAACAGAATGAAATCTCATATCTTATATATCTTAATAACATTCTAGTCTTTTCAAACTCATATAATGAATATCTGAAGTATCTTGATGAAGTGCTTATAACTCTGACAGAGTATAAGCTCTATATCAAATCAATCAAGTGTGTGTTTGAAATGAAAGAGTTGAAGTTCATAGAATATGTAGTGAGTGATGACTGTATATATCTCATCTCAGAGAAATTGAATGTTATAGTGAATTGATCATGACTGAGAAATGTATATCATGTACAACAGTTTCTTGAGTTAATCTCATACTACTGCAGATTCATCAAGAATTTCATATAAATATCTGTATCACTCTCAGATCTCTTAAGAGAAATAAATGTAAATCTGTGAAAGAAGAAGTTTTATTCAATCATCTGAAATGCTGCATGTGAAGAGGCTTTTCTCACACTGAGAGAATATATAACAACATTCTCAGTGCTTATTTAACTAGATTATGATAAACCTTTCTACATTGAGATGAATGCATCTGAATGAGCTATCAGAGATACTCTTCTACAGATAAGTAAGAACAGCAAGCTACTCTCAGTAATATATGATGATAGAAAACTATCAGATACTGAGCTCAATTACTCAGTGTATGAAAAGAAATTACTAGTAATCAAGCATGTGCTGATGTTGTAAGATAGATATATTAACAACAGATATATAACAATGATGATCACAGATTATGAAAGTCTCATCTATTTACAATTAATAATAAAATCTTTCAAATACTTAGTATATTGAATCTCAGAGTTTCAAGTGTATAATCTTTATATTAAATACTGAAAAGAATTGAATGCTGTGATGTCTGATGCAATCAGTCACAGATCTGATTTTATAAGTGAGAGTTCTATAAATCAGATATAAGAGATGTTCATATTAAATATACTGAGAGAATACAAGGAATCAGAATGAGTAAATATCATGATCTCTCACTTGAAGAATGACAAGATATCAGATAATAAGTATCTTATGAAAGTAGTAGAAGAGATGCTTCTGAACTTCAAGCTGAGAAAATTGAAAAATGACATTGTGCTTTACTGTGATCTAGAATACACAGAAGCTCTCTATCTAGAATCTTCATTTCAATGTGACTTAATAACTCACATGCATAAGGAATTCAGTCACTTAGAAAGCTCTGAACTCATGAGTGTACTTAAATCAAGAGTATACTGATCAAGTATGACTGAGTATATTCAGATGTATGCTTACAAGTGTCTGAATTATCAGGTCATAAAAGAATCTAAGAAAGAGTTAGAATATGAGAAAGTATAATATCAGATAAAGTATACAATACAATTATTCAAATGATGAGAGATGAATCTCATAGACATATTATCACAAATATCAAATGAAAATTAATGAATAATCACTGCTATTGATTACACTACTGACTGATCAGTTATGAAAGCAGTTTCAGAGATGACAGAGAAGATGATAATGAAGTTTCTACATAATGAGATCTATGTTAACTATGAAATGCTGTGTGAGATTCTAACTAATAATAATGTGAATCTCATAGAAGAAGTAGTGAGGCATTTCATAAGTTAGTTACAGATAAGACATTGTAGAACAACATCATATCATTCATGAATAAATGAGAAGATGAAATGCTTGAATGAAATCTTGAGCAACATGCTGATGAAATATCTAGTGAACAAGTTTATAAGACTATGAAATGAATATCTCAGACAGGCACTACTGATCACACGAATTTGACAGTATGCAGTCTTCAAGTATTCACTATTCTATCTGTTGTATGAATTGCATCCACTATTATTATTATTATTATTCTTCTTCAATTATAGATGTATGCAGTCAGAGACTATGACATCTACCTGAGAACTTTAGTTCTCAGGGTTTTTTCTATGTCTGTAAAGTTAACTATTATACATTCATCAATTTCAGATATGCAAAATCAGAAAATTCCAGCCCAGAATACAAAAACTGTTTACAAATTGCAGTGTTTTAACATCTTTTGATACTTTGAAACCATTTGACAATATCATGACAAAAGAAAAGATGAATTGCATCCACGCATCTCAGAGAATGCTTCAGAAAAGTTGAGAGAGAGAGCAGTTGTGAACACAGTAGAAACAGCAGTTGTGAATACAGCAGAAACAGCAGTTATGAACACAGCAGTAGCAGTTGCAGATGCAACAGTCACAGATGCAGAATCAAGATTGAAAGAGATCAGCCATGCACATGCAAAAGCTAATGAGTTACTTCTGAACTGAGCAATTCAATTAAAAAGAATATAAGACTCACTTATTAAGAAATTGAGTCTCAAGATAAGAATATAAGTTCTTGTATATAATAAGAGTTCTGAGAAGTTTCAATCTAGATAATTTAAGTTATATAAAATACTCAAATCACATTCTCTGAGAATGTATACATTGAAAGAATCAGAGAAACAGATCTTATACAACTTAATCAATGATTTATAACTTATGAAAGCAAAGATGTAAGATCTGAGCAGATTATGATTATCTACAGCACTATCATCAGTGTTGAAAAAGAAAAGACTTATAATTGAAAAGTCTCACAAGATAAGAGAAATCATAGATGCTTATAAATCAGATAATCTCACTTATTCTAATCTTTTCATAATGATAAGAAAAGAATGAAAAGCAATGAAGAAATCAGACAAACATTATACTTTAATAAGTGATAAGACTGTAGCTGATTGTATAATAACACACTGCAGATAGCAGATATAACATAGTAAAGAGCAGTCTCAAAGCAGCAGACTTATATATGAGTCAGATCACAGAAGAAAAAGAAATTCAGAGTTAAATTCAACTGTTTACATCAGTTCAATCACAGAGATTACAGAGAATAAACTATCTGAAATATCTGTGAATATGTAAGATTAAGTTATCTTGACCTCTGAAGATGCTCAGAGATCAGATATGATTAGTTTTAATAAGTCATTTACTATAGTGATCTGAGTGAGTGAAGAGAGACAGTATAATATATAAGATAGAATTATAAAAGATAAAAGCTGCTGAATCTAGTCACTGAATACTGTATTATATAGAGATTGTGTAAGAGTAGTGACTAGCAGATAAAGAAAAAGTATAAGAAAAGAGATAATGAATTGATCATCAACTGTAAGAGTCAGCTGTAAAAGACAAATGTTATTATATATATCTCATTCATTTTCATATATCATATGTTTAATCTATTTCCAACATCATGTCATTTGAAAAACATCAAAAACAAAGAAAATCTCAAAACTCAAGATCTGTAAGAGATTCAAGAACTGTAAGCTACTCTTATAACAATATCAGCCAGCGTGGCTCAGTTGATAAGACTGGTAACCAAGGCCGCACACATTAGAAGTGTGTGAGTTCGAATCTCATCACTGACACCTGTCACTTCTTACTCATGAAAGTCCTCATGTAATAGAGGCTGAGTCTAATTAGTAAGACTTGATGCAGAGTAGAACTCTCTACTGCAAGTCAAGTCACTAGTTAAGTGAGATTCTGCAAACACTTATCAGAGCTGATATAGAGTGTTAATGTCTCACTATTCTACTGTGCACTCATCAAGGTTCTAATGATATAGAGCCAAGTCTAATGTAGTGATTATACACTACTTAAGTAAGTCTCTAACTAGAGCTGTCATTGAAGCCTAGCTCCTCTTCAAATACAGAGAATGATTTTGAAAATCACTTAACTAGCAGATCTAGACACGTATCTAGGCCCTAGGCAGGACACTCTGATAGGCTAGAGCCTGCAAGCTCTCTGCCAAGCCCTAATACTGGCAGGAAGAACTGCAGTCATCAAGTCTATGATTAGTCTCTAACACAGGGCGAGGTCATAACAGCTGATTGATAGGCCTATGAGCATCTAATGCGGCCGAGATCAGCAACCGGAAGCTTGGTGTGTATCAAGTGAGCAGTGGCAGCCACTAACTAACGCCCCTGGAAATTAGTGGCTGGCCCGAGAGGATGGACGCGGTGATTGATTAATTATAGAGAGTTAAATGTAATTAGCTTAAGATGCATTCTGCAGGTGACTAGCACTCGTAGTCTTTGTTAGAGCAGATATTAATCAAATTCAATTTAATATGAATAAAACTGAGTTAATTCATTTCTTTTCTAGATTCAATGAGAAAGAACTATCTCTAACTCTTTTAAATAGAGAGATTAAACTCAGTGTAAATGTCAAATAATTAGAAGTATGATTAAACTTCAAGTTGAATTTTAAATATCACATTCAACAAAGAACTGTCAAGGCAGAAAGACTATTAAACAACATAATCAGACTATCAAATACAGAGAGAGGTCTATTCTTTCAGACTATAAGACAGTTATATATAGCCTGTATTACATCAGTAGCTAATTATAAAGTTCAAGTTTAATGAAATAATCAAGAGAATTTCACTGAACTCTTTCAAAGTCTGTAAAACAGAGTCTTGAGAAGAATTCTAAGAGCATTTAAATCATCTTCTATTAAAACAATGGAAATTGAAGTCTCAATTTCTTCTTCTGCTATTAGATTTGAAAAGGCCTGTATAAACTATGCTCTGAGAGTTGTAAAGATGAGCTTAAATCATATAATCAGAGAAAGAGTCTCTTCTTCATTTTCATCAATTAACTCTGAAAATGAACTGAATTGAAATAGATTTCTTGATTGAAATGAAAATAATTCTTCAAAGAAAATGTCTTTTCAACTGTACAGACTATACTCTCTGATTAAAAATCAATTTTCTTCTTTAAATATTGAAAAAGTTGATCATGAGAAGTTATCTCTCTGAAGAGAAAAGCTTGAATCTCTTATAGACTTATAAATAAGTGAACTATTAAAAGAGAAAGAATATGAACAGTATTTAAAGAGAATTTCTACAATTAATATAAAGAACTCTATTCTGATTTATTCAGATGACTTAAAAAATGAGAACTTGAATAGATTAGACACAGACATTGCTTATACTGAAGATAATATTAATTTTATCTCAGATTTCTGAAATCTAGACTCTGAATGTGAAGTCTTTAATGCTGAACTATTTATAATAGTGAAAGCTTTCAAACTCATTGAAATAAAATCTCATAAAAGAGAAAATTGTTTGAAAGAGACATGAATATTCTCTGATAGTCAAGCTGCTTTAAAAAGACTTAGAAATAGTCAGATTCATAATGATCAAATGAATCTTGAACTGATCTTAAACTCTGTTTTGAAAATTCAAAAGAGAAGAACATCAAAGCTGATAATTCATTTACACTGAGTTCCTGCTCATATGAATATTCATGACAATGAATTGACTGATTCAGCTGCAAAAAAGAGTGCAGAATTAAGCAGATCAATTCAAAAAATTGTGTCCTGGTCTTTTATAAAGAGAAAAATAAAAGAATCTTATTTAGACAAGTGAAATGAAAGCTGGCAGAAACAAAAGAAGAGTATACATTATTCAAGATTTGAAACAAAACCCAAGTGAAAATCTTGTTCAATTAAATGCAAAAAGAAAATATTCTCATCTATAATACAGCTGAAACTAGAACATGACTATTTCAAATCTTATATACAAAGATTTGATGATAGATTTGACTCAATAGAATGCTCATTCTGTAATATAAATGAGAATTCTGAGTATATTGTAATGCACTGTGCATTATACAATAGTCTCAGAGCCAGATTGAAAGAGAAGTATAATCTAAATCAATTAAATATGAGATTCTTATTCTCAACTGAGACAGGAATTAAATACTTAATAGACTTTCTATCAGAAACTCAAGCAGCTACAAGAAAATGACTAAATTCAGAATTATCTGAATATGAAGAGGAGAAAATCAATCAGATATAGTCTGTTAAAACAGCTATACACTCTCTTTTAATAATTTGTTTTATTATAGTCTCTCTTTACTTTATCTTTTTCTTTATCTTTTTCTTTCAATTTCTTTCTATCTATCTATTTAATGTGTCTATCTTTGAGACTGTGTTCTTTTTCTCTTTTCCTTTGTCATGATATTGTCAAATAGTTTCAAAGTTTCAAATGATGTTAAAACACTGCAATTTGTAAACAGTTTTTGTATTCTGAGCTGGAATTTTCTGATTTTGCATATCTGAAATTGATGAATGTATAATAGTTAACTTTACAGACATAGAAAAAACCCTGAGAACTAAAAGTTCTCAGGTAGATGTCATAGTCTCTGACTGCATACATCTATAATTGAAGAATAATAATAATAATAATAATTATAATAATATCACACACATCTCTGATTTCTCTATAACTCTCTGTATGACATTAATATCATTTATTGCAAGATTGATGAGAATGTCAATATAGAAATGTGAATGTGTATGCATAGAAAAATTGAAGAAGAGCGCGGGACCCACAGAATCAGAAGCCAGAGCAGAGAGAATGAAGGTAGAAGAAACAGAAGAAGAAGGCACAGAACTGAATAAATGACAGCAGAAGTCACTCAGAGCTGAATACTTATAACTCAGTGTACACACAATCTTTTCTGCAGAAGAGAGAGAGAAAGTGATAAGAGAAGCTTAAAAGTAGAAGAGAGTAGTCTCAGTAGTATTATCATCTTTGATTAGAATGATCTCTGACACTGAAGCAACTAAGAATCATTATTAGTGTATAAAAATTGCAAACTCAGAAATAAGAACAGTTACTGAATAAACACCTACTGATCTTAGAGTTATATACATAATTACAACACACATGAGACTTCTCAGAAAGAGAGAGAGAAACACAGAGAAATGCAGAAAGCAGAACACAGTATGTGAACAGCTCATTCTTATAATAACATTTCAGACAAGATGTATAAGCCTCACATCTGTGAATATAAAAGAGTATAATATCTGCATTTCAGTTTCTGAAAATATGAATATTCTTCATCTGCATCACAAAGTCAGATAACAAACATCAGAGAATAGACTAATACAGATTGATTATACTGAAGATATTCATCAGAGTAAATATACCTGCAATATTGAATTTAACAGTTATGAAAAGTTTCTTAATGTCTGTGAATATCACAACTTTATGTATAATAAAACTCATAATAATTTCCTCTAAGAATAGAAAAATCAGTGTCAGAAAGAAAAGATAAAAAGAAAAAGACTTATAATTTTAATACTGTTGAAAGAGAGAGTGATTCTCTGAAATGAATGAATGATTATCTCATTATAAATATTTAAAATGAATATAATAATTGACATCTGCAATCAAGCTTCAGATAGTTATATTATACACTGTCTTCATACAATAAATTATTCTAGAGGTCAGTAAGAAGAGTGAAAGTGTATATACTAAAAAATATAGTTTATCAAGTCTATGCAATATCTTCTTGAAATGAGGAGAGCTAGTAACAAAAGCAGAGACAGTAAAACCAGAAGTAGTGAGAGTAGAGGTCACGGGAACAGAGATAGCAGGAGTGGAAGAACCAGACACAGAGTCAAGTGTAGAAGATTAAGAAGCAGCAGAGAAAGAGACAGAGAAGAAAACAGCAGAGAAAGAAGTAACAGAAGAAGTAAGAAGAGATGCAGAAGACTCAGCCACACATGATGCAGACAATTCCTTTATTATCACATTCTTCAGGTTCTCAATCAATGATTCAACATTGAGTTCACTATCATTGACAGATGTGAATCTGTCAACACATGAAGATTCTATACAAATAAAAACAAACATCAGCATCTGTGTTCATGCAAAATCATGTCAGAAAACATGATCAGAAACCTGCTGAAGAAAACAGTCAGAGACATATAAGAAGATGAAGAAGATGTGTCATTTATAATAGTATGTTCTGGTGATTGTTAGAAGATAAACAAGTTCTGGTCATGTTTCACAATGTATTACACTTACTGCTAATAAACTGCCTGATATGAGCACTATGAGAACACTTGTTGTGAGAATAGAGAGCTATCTAGACTGACCGTGTGACCGTGTCTGAGATCAGAATCAGATTTTTTGATAGTCTCATTATCAATTTGACTGATCTCATTACATGGTTTTAACATTATATAGTGGTTTCATACTGTCTCAGTGGGACTTACTGTCTACTCTTATCACATTTTTCAAATGAGATCATGATTTTCACTTCTCAATTTAAATTATTTTTATTGCTTTAAATGACTTTAAATCTCATTTGAGTGTTATCAAAAAGTGTTACTTTTTAAAAAATTAAAAATAGTCTAAAAAAAACCTTAAAATGTCTAAAAATAGTAACTTTATGTCAAGAATGGAACTAAAGGAGATCAAATGAGACCACTTTCTCATTTTTTTCAAGTCATGGTTCCATTTTAAGATCTGATATATAGTCACTTTACATGTTTTTTTGATAGCCAGTCCCAGCGGGATTCACGCCAAGAAATGTATGAGACCAGACCAAATGAGACCAAACGTGAAATTCATGGTCCCGGCGGCCAGTCTAGAGCTATCACCAGAAATGTGTATGATATGATAGATGAATAAATGAAAAGAGTTGAATAGAAGAAGAAGTAGAAATCTTGAATAAGATGATAACATTCAATGATGATGATAATGAAGATGATAATTAAAGAATGAGAAAAGTTAATGAATAAGTGATGTAATATAGTGAAAGTTTCTTTGTAAGAGTGTACACAGAATACTAGCTGAATCAGACATAGATCACATAATTATAAAATGCTAGTGATGAGCTAATCTGTATGAAGCTAGAGTATATGACATGATTATATGAGTGTGATCAAATCTGATGAAGAAGAATGTAGTTCAGAAGAATGTACAACTGTCAGATAATAATGCAGCCGATTCTGAACTACTAGTGTATGAATGTAAAGAGAGTCATAACAGCCACTAATTAATTTAGTGTACAATATTACAATATATAAGAAGCTGGTGTATGTCTGTAATTATACGCTGGCTTAAGCAACCTTTGAATCACAAAAGTAAATTTTTATATATAAAAAAAATATAATCTAATAACAAAGTTCTTTAAGTAGTTAATTATATTATAAAAAGTAAGCTGTTATATAACTTCTTTATAAAAGTTTATAATCACTGATTACATTATTATTATTATTATTATTCTTCAATTATAGATGTATGCAGTCAGAGACTATGACATCTACCTGAGAATCTTTAGTTCTCAGGGTTTTTCCTATATCTATAGAGTCAACTATTATACATTTATCAATTTCAAATATGCAAAATCAGAAAATTCCAGCCCAGAATACAAAAACTGTTTACAAATTGCAGTATTTCAACACCTTCTGATAGTTTGAAATCATTTGGAAATATTATGACAAAAGAAAAGAGAACATAGTCTTAAAGATAGATACATTAAATAGATAGAGAAAAGAACAGAAGGAAACAAGTACAGTAAAGAGAGACTATAACAAAATAAAATTATTAAAAGATAATATATAGCTGTTTTAACAGACTATATCTAGTCAATTTCCATCTCTTCATATTCAGATACTTCTGAATTCAGCCATTTTCTTGTAGCTGCTCTAGTTTCTGATAGAAAGTCTATTAAGTATTTAGTTCCTGTCTCAGTTGAGAATAAGAACCTCATATTTAATTGATTTAAATCATACTTCTTCTTTAATCTGACTCTGAGACTATTGTATAATGCACAATGCATTACAATATGCTCAGGATTTTCATTCACATTGCAGAATGAGCACTCTGTTGAATCAAATCTATCATCAAATCTTTGTATATAAGATTTGAAGTAATCATATTCTAGCTTCAGCTGAATTATAGATGAGAATATTTTCTTTTTACATTTAATTGAACAAGATTTTCACTTTGATTTTGTCTCAAATCTTGAATAATGTATACTCTTCTTTTGTTTCTGCCAGCTTTCATTTCACTTGTTTAAACAAGATTCTTTTATCTTTCTCTTTATGAAAGACCAGGACACTGTTTTTTGAATAGATCTGCTTAATTCTGAACCCTTTTTTACAGCTGAATCAGCCAATTCATTGCCATGAATATTCATATGAGCAGGAACTCAATGCAGATGAATTATCAGTTTTAATATTCTTCTCTTTTGAATTTTCAAAACAGAGTTTAAAATCAGTTCAAGATTCATTTGATTATTATGAATCTGACTATTTCTAAGTCTTTTTAAAGCAGCTTGACTATCAGAAAATATTCATGCCTCTTTCAAATCATTTCCTCTTTTATGAGATTTTATTTCAATGAGTTTGAAAGCTTTCACTATTACAAATAGTTCAGCATCAAAGACTTCAGATTCACAGCCTAAATTCCAGAAATCTGAGATAAAATTAATATTATCTTCAGTATAAGCAATGCCTGCGCCTAATCTATTCAAATTCTCATTTTTTGAGTCATCTGAGTAGATCAGAATAGAGTCTTTTATATTAATTATAGAGATCTTCTTCAAATGCTGTTTATATTCTCTCTCTTTAGATAGTTCACTTATTTGTAAGTCTATGAGAGATTTCAGCTTTTCTCTCCAGAGAGATATCTTCTCATGATCAATTTTCTCAACATTTAATGAAGAAAATTGATTTTTAATAAGTGAACATAGTCTATACAGTTGAGAGAGCATTTTCTTTAAAGTATTATTCTTGTTTCAATCAAGAAATCTATTTCAATCCAGTTCATTTCCTAAGTTAACTGGTGGAAATGAAGAAGAGACTCTTTCTCTGATTATATGATTTGAGCTCATCTTCATGACTCTCAGAGCATAGTTCATACAGGCCTTTTCAAATTGAATAGCAGAAGGTGGAATTGAAGCTTCAATTTCCATTGCTTTAATAGAATTATTATTATTATTATTCTTCCATTATACTCATATGCAAGCGGAGCTTATGATGAGTCCTTGCGTGATGTTAAATACAGGCCAAGTGTTGATTATACAGGAGGAAATACAGGTGTTGAGATCACGCCAAGATAACAAGAACATAGGAAATACAAAGGAGTGACAATTAAATACATGCGATAATAACTTCCCAGCCCAGGAACATAGAGCAATTTTATTGAAGTGATTTGTACACCTCTGTATTTATTAGGAACCTGAGGTGCTTGGGTTCCGGATTTAATGTATCCCCTGCGGGTTTCGAACCCACACGCCCTGGTTTCCCACGCCAAGGCGCTACCGGGTGGCCGCATTAACCATTCGGCCACCGGGGAGCTTTAATAGGAGATGACTTGAATGCACCCAGAATTCTTCTCAAAGCTCTGTTTTGTAGACTTTGAAAGAGTTCAGTGAAGTTTCCTTGATTGTTTCACTAAACTTGAACTTCATAATCAGCTACTGAGGTAATACAGGCTATGTATAACTGTCTCATAGCCTGAAAGAATAGACCTCTCTCAGTATTTGATAGTCTGATTATACTATTCAGTAGTCTCTCTGCCTTGATGATTCTTTGTTGAATATGATATTTAAAATTCAGCTTGAAGTTTAACCATACTCCTAGCCATTTGACATTTAAACCAGGTTTAATCTCTTTATTCAAAAGAGTTAGACTTAGTTCTTTCTCATTAAACCTGGAAAAAAAGTGAATTAACTCAGTTTTATTCATATCAAATTGAATTAGATTAATATCTACTCTAATAAAGATTTTCTTTGCTGCTTTCTCAATCACTTCTAAGTTCTTTTTGATTGTCTTTGAACTGTAGAGTAGACTAATATCATCTACATAACTTGAAGATCTCACTATTTTCATCTCTCTATTCTTGAATAGATATGCAGTGTATATTATAAATAAAACAGGTGAGATTGAAGATTCTTGTGATACTTCTATTTTTATCTCAGTTTTATCTTGTTTTCTTTCATCAAAGAATAGTTGTATAATTCTTTTAGACATGAAACAATTGACTCATTTTATTAGAGAAAGTGGCAGTTTTAACATCTTCAAAGTTTGAATCATCTTAGACTTTGACACATGATCAAATGCATCTTTTATATCAATAAAAACTGCAGTTGAGACCAGGTCTTCATGCTTTGCTACTTGAACATCATGAATAACTGAGAGAACAGTATCAATTGCAGAACATTGTTTTCTATCTCTCATTTGTTCATTAAATAGAAGAGAATCACTAATAGAGCTTATAAAAGATAATCTAGTAGCTATTATCTTTTCTAGAATTTTTCTCAAACAGTTCAACAGAGATATTACTCTATATAACTTAGAAATTGAAGTCTTTCTATTAGGTTTTGCAAGGATTACTTCAGTATCTTCTCTCCAGCATTCAGAATGATAATCATTTTTTAAGAGATTGAAAAAGAGCTCAAAATATTCATTCTTCAAGTAGGAATATGTGTTTTGAATAATTGAGTGATTAATTGAATCAGGCCCTGCAGCAGTTTTAATTGAACTTGAGAATATTGCTGACTCTAGTTCATCATATGTAAGCTCAGGTCATTCCCAGTTATTTTCATCAATATATTCATGAAATGACATATTCTTCTCTTCTAAATGTGATGATGAGTTTTGAAAGAGAATTCTTATAAAAGCTTGATATTTTTTCTCAAAAGAATTTGCTGTATATAATTCATTCTGAAATTCATATTCTAAGGTTGAAAGCTTTGCTACACTTCTTGTTTTAGTATAGTTAAAGGCTTTGAAAACTTCTTTTTCTTGTACTTCTTCAAGAAATTTGTTTCAGCAATCTGTTTTGACTTTTTTAATATCTGAAAAATATTCATTTTGAATAGCTTTGAACTCTTCATCAGATATTAAGTGATTCTTCCAATCTCTCTTAGCAGTGACTAATTGCTTTCTTTTAGAAGTGATATTCTTATTTCATCAAGGTTTGAAATACTCAGAAGACTTTTTCTTTGAAATATTTTCTTCAATACTTGTTAGAAGAATAGATGTAATCAGCTTTGCTCTATTCTTAAGCATTTCATTTGATATATCTTGACTTTGATTTCAATAGAGCTCACTCTGCCTTTCAGATTTCAGCTGTTTTACTCTTTCTTCAACTGCTTTTCAATCAGCTTTTTCAAAGTTATACTGATTAGAGAGAAGAGGATTTTCACTTCTTTGTTTTTCACTCAGTTCAATATCAAATTGAATGATCTCATGACCTGATCCTGAGATTTCATTTGAATCAATAAACCAGTTTATAAGTCTTTTTTCAATTAGATTTTGTGATATGAAAGTTAGATCTATAATAGATTTCTGTTTCATGTCTTTTCTAAAGAATGTTTGTTGATCAGACTTGTTAACTAAATCTATTGAATGCTTAAAAGTTCATTCAACCAGTTTATCTGCTCTTACTGCTCTTGTGCACTCTGAGTTTCATCAGAGATGATGTGCATTGAAGTCTCCTGCAATTATAGAGTTTTTTAAGAGAGTTATATTCAAAAATCCTCTATTAATTGTCCAGGTATTGTTGTTTTCTTTCAATGATTTTTCATTATAGATATTTATAAGTTGAATAGTATTAAACTCATTATCTTTATCTATAATGTCACTCACTAGAATGTCAGAGTCAGATATGATATCAAATCTCAGATTAAATTGATATCTTGATCTTTTTCTCTCATAGATTGCTACTCTTGATTTTATCTCAGATTTTTCAGGAAGAAAGCAGTAATAGCTTGAATGAGAAATGATGTACTTTTGCTCAGTATCAAAATTTGGTTCTTGAAGAAGTACAAAGTCAACCTTTTGTTCAAATGTAATCTGAAGACAAGAATAAATGCAATTTGAGTTTCTATTCACATTATTTTGAATAAATGTGATTTTTGAAGAGTTTTTAAACTTTTTTTGTTGTTTTTGTTGTACATTCATACTAAAAGAGAGTGAAGATATAGTAGAATCTAATCACTATCATCAGATAGTAAATTATAACTATTTTGAAAAGCAGGAATCTCAACTGCTTGCATTCTATCTAGTTTATTATCAGAGTCATTTCTCAATTCTCTAATCTTAACAGGTGTTTGAGGATTCAAATTCTGTTTACATTTAGCTGAAGAATTGAAGTTTGAAGATCTAGATAGTTGAGAGTTTCTTCTTTTTAAGCTTGCAGTTGTGAATTTACTAGCTTGACTTTTCTCTTCAGTTTTAGATTCACTTTGAGCTTCATCTTTTCTCCAGTTCTTCTGAGTTCTTGAAGCAAATACACATTCTTTTGAGCTAGATGCATGTTTTTCTTTGCAATTGAAGCACTTAAGCAGAGTATGTTGACATATTTCACCTCTTTTTGAGCATGTTTCACATTTATGCTCACTAGTTTTGTGATCTCTAGCACAGAATGCACATTTTGAGTCTCTGAAACAAGAGATTGCAAAGTGTTCATATCTTTGACAGTTTGAACACTGTGTTTGAGCTTTGAGATTCATTCTTGAATCTTTGTATTCATGAACTCTCATTTTCAAACCTGCTACTCTTACTTCAGAGATTCTTGATTGTTCAAGTGTCTTTGTATATACTAGAACAGAGGCATTTCTTCTACTCTGTCTGAACTCAATTAAATTAAGTCATACAGGCTCTTTTCTCAGTTGAATAGAATTGTATTCTTCTAATTCATTTTTGAGAAGCAGCATTTCTTCCTCACAGTCAAAAATTTCAACTGGAATATCATGAAGAATGAATTTGTCTCACTTTTCATCTCTTTCAGATAGAATTATTGTATTCAGTAGAGATTCTATTGCTGATTTCCAGAGATTCTCATTCTGAATGAGGAATTCTGCACTGAATTCAGGCATTGTAGTCAAAATAATACAGTTTTCAAAGAAAGATGACTCAATTGAAGCTATGACTGATTTTTGAACTTCAATATCAGTCATTAACTGAGAAAAGAACTGCTGGTTAATTTCATTTCTAATTCTGAAAATGAGATTTGAGTTTAGCTTGTTTTTTTGTAAGCTCTTCTGATTTGAGACTTTGAGAATAAGTCTTCTGTTTCTGAAGATTTGAAAGTTCTTCTCTTTTTGCATTTCTTTTTTTTCCTTTCTATGAACAGAGATCTGAGAAATATTCTTCTCAGTTTTCTCAGAATTTTGAGCAGATTTTGAACTAGCAGGTTTGAAGACAGCAGATTCTGCTACTTGAGCATATGTTTTCTTCTGATTTGAAGAAGAAGATGAAGAAGTAGAAGATGAAAAAGAGTCAGTGACTGTACTGGAAGATTTCAATGTTTTTTGAATTGTGTTTGAAATTTCAAGTTTGAACTTGATCACTTCTTGTAGTTGTCTAGCCTGAGCATGAAGAATTAACAGAACTTCTTCATTCTCCTCACTCAGACACTGTTTTCCAAGAATTTTGCTTGCTTTTTCCAGTTTCTGTATTTCAAGAACTTGTTATTTCTCTATTTCTTCCTTCTTTCTTCTCTTTAGAATTTCAATCTCAGAAATAGCATCTGGGAAAACATCTTTTTCCATATCAACTGAGTGTACTCTTGAACTCATTTTACTCACTGAATGAAAAGTTGATCAGACTGTTTCAATTGAGAGATTTATCAGTATATTTTCAATTGAAAAGTTGATCAGACTGTTTCAATTGAGAGATTTATTAATCTATTTTCAAATGAAAAGTTGATCAGACTGTTTCAGTTGAGAGATTTATTAGTCTTTTTTCAATTGAAAAGTTGATCAGACTGTTTCAAAAGAAGAATAAAAGACTTTTGTGTATAAAACATCTGATTTTTTTCACACTAGTTCAGTAACTAGGTTAGATTTTTAAAGAGAATCTAATAAACTAAAAGTGATTTTTAAGATAAATCAATAAAATCTTTACAAACTCTTTCTTGGAATACAGTGAGGAAAAGTATGATATCAATTAATAATGAATCAGATGATATGACAGTTTTTGAGAGAAAAACTGACAAAAAATAAGTCAATTTTTTGCAGAGAAATTGATTAAAACTATTCAATTTTATTCTAAATTATCCAATTCTCCTCACACAACAAGTGTGCAACTCAAATCAGTCAATAAAGAGTGTAAAAGAGAATTAAGTATTAATGAAAGCTCTTCAGCCACTGAAAAAGTAATTCTTACTTAAAAGAATATGAAATTATGACAGAAAACAACTCTGTTTTTAATTCTTTGTAAGAATATTGTATAAAACCCAGAGAAAAACACCTTACTTTTTCAAGAGAAGTAAAAAACTATTTCTAAGATCTTTTTTTTTTGCATTAACTGCTGCAGAAAAATAAGATAGAAACTGCTAAGATATATACTACTGTATACCTTCTATCAAGACTTTCCCTCTTCAGAGTCTTGATATTATAGAGAATATAAGTCTGTTTCTATATGATAATGTAAATATTGCCAGCGGGATGTAGAGGAACTGGTTATTTATATCTCAAAATAGAAGACTTTGTCAATGATTATATCAATATAGAGTTAATTCTTAAATTCAATAGAAATCTAGTGTTGCTGTTCTCAATCCCTTGCAGAATCTATTGAATATTGAGGTATTAAAACTAGATTTAATATATCTCACTGTGCAGGGATCAAAGGCTCAGTCAGATCTTAAAGTATACTGATTTTATAGTTATTGATGTGCTTAGACTGACCGTGTAACTGTGTCTGAAACCAGAATCAGATTTTTTAATAGTTTCATTATCAATTTGACTGATCTCATTACACAGTTTTAACATTAGATAGTAGTTTCATACTGTCTCAGTGAGACTTACTGTCTACTCTTATCACATTTTTCAAATAAGATCATGATTTTCACTTCTCAATTTAAATTATTTTTATTGCTTTAAATAACTTTAAATCTCATTTGAGTGTTATCAAAAAGTGTTACTTTTTAAAAAATTAAAAATAGTCTAAAAAAAACCTTAAAATGTCTAAAAATAGTAACTTTATACCAAGAATGAGACTAAATGAGACTAAATGAGACCACTTTCTCATTTTTTTCAAGTCATGATTTCATTTTAAAATCTGATATATAGTCACTTTGCATGTTTTTTTGATAGCCAGTCCCAGCGGGATTCATGCCAAGAAATGTATGAGACCAGACCAAATGAGACCAAATGTGAAATTCATGATCCCGGCGGCCAGTCTAGATGTGCTGTTGACTCGTTGTTCACTGATTATGTATTAAATGCTGTTGCCGAGGTATCTTTTTGTATCGTTCTGCTGGGGATGGGCCAGATTGAGAGGGGTAGTACAAGGGTGAGACTTGGTGTTGAAGTCTAGATACACAGGCGACGGACCGTGAAGGTTGCACTTCAGAAGAGTCTGTTGATTATGTGCTTGATATTATCGCCGAGGTATCTTTTTGTATTTTTCTGCCGGGGATGGGCCAGATTGGGAAGGGCGGTACGAGGGTGAGACTTGGCATTGGTGTTTTGGAACATCAAAGATGGACAGGGTTTTCGCGGAGGTCGCTCCTCGGATATCTCCACAACTACAGGTCAGGGATCTTCCAAAATCGAGAAGATTGGTGCATATGGCTAGGTCACTTCACCTTACAATTTGTATGGCACTCTGGCCCGGGGTTGTGGTGTGGTAGGGGAGAACGGGGGATAATCCCACACAGGAGCTTCGAACAATGTCCGGTTCACATTTGGCTGGATAACTCCACCACCACACAGGGTATGCGGTCGGCGATGGGGTCAGAATGCTCGTATGATCGAGGGCTTTTCGATGGATCTATCGGCGGGTTCTTATTCGAAAAATCGAGCGAGTTCGTGGTGGAGCGGTTGACTGAAATCAGCTACTGAGATAATGACCACTGATTACATGAATCAGTAGCTGTAATAAGTGTATAAGTGAAAATAGTTAACTTATAAAAGAAACAATCTGATAATGTTTAAAAAGAAAGAATATAAAAAGTATTTATTAAAAATCTTTTTAATCAGTATAAAATAACTCAATTGTAATTATTTCAGTAATTAAATAATTTATACAGTTATCTGATAATATTGCAATATGAGAAATCAAAGCATGTAAGTTTAACACTTATAAAAAATGAATCAAATTCAGAACTCAAGTATTTCAAGTTTTTAATAAATTTAGAAGTATATAAATTACATTAATAAATTACTCTATATTTATAAAATAGAAAGTTATTATTATATGTATTTAATTATCACTTCTTTATATGTTTTATATTCTTATTATTTGAATATAATTTCAATATCTGTATTTTTTTCTATATAATTAATACTTAATCTGTATTTAATATTATGTATAAACTCATTATAAGCTTTACTTATATATAAGTATAGTAAAATAGTAAAAGAATAATAATAGTAAAAATAATAACTTCATTCTAATTTATTTACATAGATTAATAAATGAGATTTTATATAACTTAAAAGCAGATATTAAATATATTAAAAATAATATTAATTTTATCTCAGATTCAGAGAATTTGAAATAGTAAATCTTAAGTTTTTAATAATTCATTTAAAATAGTGAACACTTTCAAATTTATTGAAATAAAATCTTATAGAAGAGAAACTAGTTTGAAATAAATATAAATATTTTTTCACAGTTAAGCTGCTTTAAAAACACTTAGAAATGATCGGATTTATTATAATTAAATAAATATTACACGGATTTTAAATTCTGTTGAAATTTAAAAAGAAAAGAAATAGAAAAATAATAATTTATTTCTTCTAAAAGTCTGCTTATATAAATATTAACAAAAATCACTCTGATAACTGAATAATTGATGCAGTTACTCAGTAAAATCTTAATATAGAAATTTAAGACATACAGATTCAAAACTTACAGAGAATATATTAAATTCAAGAACTTAAAAATCTCTGATTTCTAATAACTGCAGAGATATATAAATTACTATAATAAATAACTCTATGTTTCTAACTAAAAGTTCTCAGATAGATGTTATAGTTTCTCACTACTAAACTGATTACTAAGATTATAACTTTTATATTTAATCTCATTTAATCTGATTCTATACATTTCTTAGTATGAATTTTATTGAGACTAGTCATTAAAAAAAACATGCAAAGTAACTATATATTAAATTTCAAAATAAAATCATGACTTGAAAAAAATGAGAAAGTGATCTCATTTAATCTCATTTAGTCTCATTCTTAGTATAAAGTTACTATTTTTAGACATTTTAAGGTTTTTTAAACTATTTTTAATTTTTTAAAAAGTAATGCTTTTTAATAACATTTAAATGAGATTTAAAGTGAGTTAAAGTAATAAAAATAATTTAAATTGAGAAGTGAAAATCATAATTTTATTTGAAAAATATAATAAGAGTAGACAGTAAGTCTTACTGAAACAGTATAAAACTACTATTTAATATTAAAACTATATAATAAGATTAGTTAAATTAATAATAAAACTATTAAAAATTCTGATTCTGATCTCAGATACAGTTATATAGTCACTCTACTTACTATATATATTTATAATTAAAGAATAATAATAATAATAATAAGTCTATATTTCTGAGTTAGAAAGTTATTATTATATATATTTAATTATCACTTATTTATATTTTCTATATTCTTATTATTTTAATATAATCTTAACTAGACTGACTACTAAGATTATAAATTTTATATTTAATTTCATTTAATCTGATCTTATACATTTCTTAATATGAATTTTACTGAGATTAATTATTAAAAAATATATAAAGTAACTATTTATCAGATTTTAAAATAAAATTATAACTTAGAAAAAATAAGAAAGTAATCTTATTTAATTTTATATAGTCTGATTCTTAATATAAAGTTACTATTTTCAAATATTTTAAGATTTTTTTTAGACTATTTTTAATTTTTTAAAAAGTAACACTTTTTAATAACACTTAAATAAGATTTAAAGTCATTTAAAGTAATAAAAATAATTTAAATTGAGAAGTGAAAATCATAATCTCATTTGAAAAATGTGATAAGAGTAGACAGTAAGTCTCACTGAGATAGTATGAAACTATCTAATCTTAAAATCATGTAATAAGATTAATTAAATTAATAATGAAATTATTAAATATTCTGATTCTGATCTCAGACACGGTCACACGCTTTCTGTATAATCAACACTTGATCTGTATTTAACATTATGTAAGAACTCATCATAAGCTTCACTTGTATATGAGTATAATAGAAGAAGAAGAAGAAGAATAAATAATAACAGCTTGACAACTGTGTTGCTGATTAAAATGATGAAATAATCATAATCCGGTCGTGTAATAACCCTACATTTCCGGTATGATATAAAAGTCATTTTAAAACAAGCTTTCCATGTTGTAGATGTTTATGAAATAAAAAACTCAACTATCTAGTATAAAAGATAAAAAAATCTTTACTGATTACAAAAAAAGAGAGAAAATGAACATTTAAATTTAGAAAGTACATAGGTAAAGAAAGATAAAAACCAAAAAGAAAAAAAAGGCATTTATTTTAGCGTTACAGGCAGAAAGGTTTTCGCTTTCTGAGCTGCCTTCTCTGCTGACAGCTCTGTAGCATTCTTCGATCTGGACTGTTTGATCCTTTGAAGAGACCCGAAAAAGAGGATGAAGAGCAGTTCAAGTCTATAGAGCACGCAAGGTTAGCAGGTCTGGGACCTTTTTGTGCCTTTTCTATTACACCTTTCTTAATGTAAAGAGCCGATGGAGAAATTCTTACCTTTCCTTTGTCATCATCAAGAATCCCTGAACCAGGAGGCCCTTCAGGATTTGTGGGCCAATTCCTTTGAATAAAGCTAGGGGTCCCTCATGCTCGATGATGTACCTCATAACTTCACCAAAACTCTTGAACGGTTTTCCTTGTCGGATCGCGGGTGGTCGGGACTGTAGCCCGACTTTGGCGACGATTAATGGTTGGGTTGCGATGGTCGCGAGGGACTTGGACGTTGCACCCAGAACTGTTTTGCCATTCATTATCAGCAAATATTTTTTTCTCAAGTAGGCCGAACTTTTACTTTTCTTGCAGGGGTTTTTCACTGACTAAAAGCTTCCCATGGTTTCAGACTGTTCTTGCCTTGGAATATGATGTCCTTTAGTCTCTGATAGGCTCCGTATGTAATGGCAGGGTTGACCACAAGAACAAGGCTGGCTTTGAGGCCTCTCCACAATCCACTCCACCCATCCTCGCTGTTAACTACTTCCCTCCCCGTATCAAATAGGCCCTTCTTTTCCCCTTTAGGTTGCGTCTGTTGCCTGGTTGTAATGACCGAGACTGGGATTGTGAAGATCTGGGCAATCGCACCGGCAACAGCTCCAAGGCTAAGTTCGACGGCGGTACCAGGTGGTTTCTGTACGCGGTTCGATGACATGTAGAGTGTTCGTACAATTGTGTACCAGTAGAAGTATGCGAAGTTGGTCGACGCTACTCCGAGGAGGGAGCCATGGATGCCGGAGTAGAGACCCTTGATACCCTCATCTGCCATGATTTTGTTGATTGCATCTATCGTCGAATCATAGTGGACTGCGTCGCTGCCGGGGACATGGCCGTTTTCGAGTGTTGAAGATTTAACTTGGACTTGCAGCCGCGTTTTTACACTAGGTTGACCAAACAATATTAATATAGTTTTACTTTCTAATGCCTTCGGGACAAAGAACTAGAACAGCAAGATATCAAGGGCTCTCGCTCACATGTCTAATGGATATACTAATCCGTTTGCCAGTACAGCTCCTGTGGCTCCTGCGACGGCGCTTTGCAAGGGCGAAAGACGCACTGGCTTCGACTGACCGGCCATGGGGCCTTAGTTGGAGAGTTGACTTTGCCTTGTCAATGGGCTAGTTGGGTTACGTTCCCAGTGCCAGATGGGATTAATTCAGGCTCAGTTGAGACGAGCGGGGAAACGAAGAAACCGATAAATACTGTCTCTAAACAAAAGAAGAACAAATGAAATTGAAGGAAGGTAATCTGCCCAACGCCGCAGTCAAGAAAGAATACAGAGGAGGGGAGGAGAGAGGTATTTGTTTAACAAGATGTTAAATAGGCAACGCAGACACAGAGAGAGAGAGAAAGAAAGGGATTGGTTAAATTATTTTTTTGTTTATCCGATACTTTCGTTTCAAGAATTCCCAGTTCTTGCAGCGGAGTGCCGTTGCCCACGAAACCTGGCTCCGGCTGCGGGCAAATTCACCCAGCGGGCGGGAGCATTGAGCCGAGGCATTGCAGACGCGGGTCTCGTGGGGGACAGCGAACTCTATCATTTAACAATTTAACCCCAACTACGCACCAAAATACAACCTTATCAATATGATTTGGGAGCTGAAAGCAGCTGATTGCAATATAATTTTCCTATTTTTTGTTTTAGCAATACACGTGCCTTCGCTAGCCTCACTACTCTTGTAGCTCGTGCATCTTGTTGGAGCTACTACACAAGCCCTAACCCACGTGACCCACACACATATATTTAGCTTTCACTAGCTACTAACCGTGCCATGCTTACTCACTCTCTGTAGTGAGTGCGCCACAGTGTATGGAAAACCACACTGTATAGAAAATATTTTCAATATCTTCATTCTTTATCTTCAAATAATCATTATTAATTATAATCATGTCTAAATCTTCTAATTACACTGAGAAGCAGTTGTAAAGAGCTGTTGATATGTATAAAAACAATTCAAAATTAAAAATTATATCTCTGTTATAAGAATTCAAAGTCTTATATACTATCTTATATAAGAGAATCAACAGAAAGAAATCAAGAACTATAAGAGTTTCACTGAATTGAGTATTGAATGATAGTTAGAAAGAGATAATTAAGATATGAATTTATTAGTTGAATATTATTAATGAGATTATCTGCTACAGATATAAGTAGTATAATTACAGATAATTTCTTACTAATCTGAAGAGTGTCTGACTGTAAGTATTTAAATCTAATACTATAAGAGCTGACTTTACTAACTGTGAAATGTATTTAGTTAATTATGATATAATTCTCAATTGATTGAGATCTCTTATCATTGATTAGACTGACTATCAGAACTATAAATTTCACATTTAATCTTATTTAATCTGATTTCATACATTTCTTGACATGAGTCTTATCAGAATTAAGTCTTAAAAAAATCTGAAAATGAATTATTTCTGAGAGAAATAATGTGAAAAATAATCAGATTTAATTTAAGAACAGTGAAATAAGAGTAATTTTTCAGAATAAACTATGAAAGATAATCATTCTTTTAAAATCAGAATAAGACTGAGACTGAAGATTAAAATCAGTCTTATTCAGTTCATTCAGTGATTACTTATATAATCAGAATTTAATAACAATTATTAATAACACTCATGAAATAATAAAATATATTCTTATATAAGTTTATTCTTCACTTTCTTATAAAAACTACACTTCTCTGATATACTATAATCAGAGATATTAAACTGTCTGATAATTTCATATTTTACAATTATAAGTTTCTTAATTATTTCTTCTTGTAATTATTCTCAGTAATAGTGATAAATATCTTAACTTAAGTTAAACTTTCACTTTATTCTCATCTCTGTTAATGAAATTGTCAGAATATCATATATCATCAGTGTAACAGTTGAATATATACTCTCAATAATTTTTCATAACTCTAGAATTAATTTAGTGTGTAAATTCATCAGATTATCTTGAAGATAGCAGTTAAATTCAGTTTTATAAGTATGTAGTTTTATCTGATTTTCAGTTATAATCAATGTATACAAGTTCTGTTTCAAAGTTAGTATTATAGTTCTATGTAATATAAAGTGTTATCAAAGATTATTACTTACTAGAGAATTGTATTTCACTGTCTTCATATCTTGAACATCTGCTTATTCAAATCTCTGATAGTTGATATTGTAGTAGTCTCAGACTAATTTAACATATGAGTCTTATTTCTTCTCTATTCAATCTTGAGAAGTGTAGATATTAACTTGATGAAAGAGATCTAGTAGAGCTGCTATAGTATAGTACTCTGTAAAAGATTGTTTCATTTTGCTGTAGTAATATACTAGTTTATTTCTTACAGTAATAATAGTCTATACTATAGTATTATCTCAGACTGAATTTCTTTTTAAGTGATTCAACTGTTTCTTAAGATGAGTAAATAAACTGTTATACACTTATCAGACTGACTGCAGCATTGATGTACAAGTGATTGAAACTGTCTTTATTATGTTATAAAACTGAAACAGTAAATCAATCACATATTTTAACTGAGTTCACTTTATATCAGAAAGTTTCAATATCTGAATCTTTTTCTAATCAGAGTATTGCACTTAATAATCAATCATCTAATATAATTGAAAAGTCTGAACAGCTATTTTATATATTGAACTTCACTGTATTCTAATATTCTGTATCATATTCAGTGATATGACTGATTTATTTATTTATTAAATATCATGAAATCATTGTTATTATTTAAAAGAGATATAAATTGCATTAATAATGTTTTAAATCTATGATATTTAAATTATTAGTCAATCTATTCAAAATTAACAGTAGTGTTATTAAAAAGCATTATTAAAAAGTAATATTAAAAAGTGTTGTCAAAAAATATTATCTTTTATAAAGTGAATGTAAAAGTTACTTGAGTAATTACTTTCATCTCATTCTCATTTCAAGAATCAGTCATCTCATTATTCTTCATCTTGATGTTAAGATTTCTTATCAGTGTTTACATTACAAGTTAAATCACATGAGTAATGTAGAGAATATAATCTTGTTTATCATTTCAGAAATGCAAAGTCAATTTTTACTTCAAGCTCTTCATCATAGTGTAGTTATTTGCAGTATTATCAGTTGTAATTATAAGAAGACTGAGACTAATATCTCAATAGTTATTTTTAATCACAGTTATTAATACCTCTGTTATATAATCTCTAATATAACTACTGATCAATGATTCAAATTCAATTAATGTCTCTTAATAAGTTCAGTTCTCATCAATGTAATGACATGTAACTCTTATAAATATAAGATCATTTATACTAGTTTATGTATTCACTGTGAGAGATACTCTTTGATGATTCTTCAACTCTGATTCTAAATATTGCATATTAACTTTGTAGTATATCTTGAGATTGAACTGAAGACAGAATTGATGTGAAATATGAAGATTTGAATTAAGTATTTGAAGAAGTGTTCAGAATTCGGGGTTTTCAATTGATTAAAGAGAAAGATTCAGAGATATACACATGCAAAGTAATTATTCATAGAAGTTATTAGATAAGAGTTGTGAAATCAGAGTACTGATACTAGACTGACCGTGTGACCGTGTCTGAGACTAAGATCAGAATTTTTGATAGTTCTATTATCAATTCAACAGATCTCATTACACAGTTCTAACATTAAATAGTAGTCTTATACTGTCTCAGTGAGACTTACTGTCTACTCTTATCACATTTTTCAAATGAGATTATGATTTTCACTTCTCAATTTAAATTATTTTTATTGCTTTAAATGACTTTAAATCTCATTTAAGCATTATCAAAAAGTGTTACTATTTAAAAAATTAAAAATAGTCTAAAAAAAACCTTAAAATGTCTAAAAATAGTAACTTTATGCTAAGAATGAGACTAAATGAGATTAAATGAGATCACTTTCTCATTTTTTTCAAGTCATGGTTTTATTTTGAGCTCTGATATATAGTCACTTTGCATGTTTATTTAATAATTAGTCCCAGCGGGATTCATGTCAAGAAATGTATAAGATCAGATCAAATAAGATCAAATGTGAAATTCATGATCTCAGCAGCCAGTCTAACTGGTACAGAGTTATTTTCACATAATTTTCTTCAAATTAGAAAGTTAGTATTATCAAAAATCATTATCTGATAGAGTAACTTATCAGCTCAGTAGTAATTTTCTGATTATTTTTCTTTTGTTATCTATATTCTGATAACTTCAGAGGTCAGGAAATTTCTTCAGAGTTATAATCAGTTCATAATAAATGTTTCTGAATAAAGTTACAGTAATTGTAGCAGAGAGATGACTCTTCAGTAATCTGCAATGCAATCTGTTGATAATTATTTCATAGTTCATCTTGATATTTGTGTTGAGTTTTTCATAAATTTCATGACCTGAAATCAGATGTAAAGAATGAAGTGATTATTTATCATAATTAAAAGAGAGTATTCTGTGTTGAATTGTAAACAATATAGACTTTGTAATTCACAGTAATTTCTTGAAGAGTTTATGAATCTTCAATAGAAGTAAAAGAAGTGAAAGAAGTGAATTCAGAAGACATAATAATAATTTAAGAAAGATAATAATTTATTTTTAATAACTGATCAGTGATTACTGATGTATGTAAGAAGAATTAATATAAGAGAAAATAATCTTGTTTCTTAGCTTAGTTATAATTTTAGTACTAACTCAGATTAAATATTATCAATGTATAAAAGTAAATAAACAATCTTGATTAATCTCTGTTATATTTCTTGAAATATATTAATATTGTGAAAGAGAGTGTTACTAAATTGCATTATCAGATAATATCATTAAAAATATATTAATATTATGAATATTAATGTTGAAAAAATGTTGATACTTATATATTATAGTGATTTGTGAATCATGATAGTTAAATATATATATATATATATATATATATTGTTTCTGACTTGATTACAACTTGTATAATAATTTTTAAAAACTTAAAATTAATTTCAATTATTAATAATTATGAACTTATAACTAACTAATATAAAAAGAAAAAAACTTTTTCTACTTATTATCTTTCTTCTCTTTCTCATTCTTCTTATTATTCTTTATAATTCACTTCTCATTCTTTTTCTTCTTCTTCTTCTTCTTATCTGAGATGATAATCATCTTAAAATCTCTCTCTGCTGTCTTCTCAGAGAAGAGTTTCTACTGCTCTCTCTCAGTCAGATTAATCTATATCTCAAAATCTCACATTTTCTGATCTGCTGTCTCAGGTTTCACTTCAGTAGTAAGTAGATTAACATACTCAGAGAGTAGAGCTGTCTTCTCAATATTCTGAATTATAAAGTGTATTTGAGATCTGAATAAGGCCTTAATTCTCTTCTTCTCTGCCAGCTCCTGCTAATCAATTAGAGAGTAGAAGTGTTATCAAAAATCATTATCTTTTAATAAATAAAAAACTTATCAGTTTTAACTTCTTTATCTTCTGCTTTAACATCTTCTTAATCTTCTTCTACTATTACTTATTTACAGTAATACTCTTCTTCTCTCTTTCTCTCTTTATCTTAATTTTAAATTATTCTCAGAACTTCTTCTGATCTTATCACTACTGTATAAGACTCTTCACTGTCTTCTTCTTCAATCTCTCATAGACAGTGCTATTCACATTATTTCTATACTTAGTTCAGTCTAAATCTATCAGAAGTATTACTTAAAATCATTACTATTTTACTCTCTTACAGAGCCTCTTCAAGATATTATAATATATCTTACAATCTGTCTTCTCTTACTTGAACATCTTCTTCTTCTCTTTCTTCAATCTGTGACAGTACTCACGCGTCTTGATGATCCGCAGGACCACAGAATATTTGAAGAGAGATGATATAATTAATTTCAGTGAGTATTAAAGAGAGATGAAGACAGAAGAGATGATCAGAAATGATATAATAATAGTAATAATAGTAATAATAATGATAATGATAGTGATAATAATAATAATAATGATGATAGTAATAATAGTGATGATAATGATGATAATAATAATAATAATAAAAGAAGAAGTGCATTGAAATATATTACTGACTTATCAAATATAAAGAGACTTAAAGAAAATATTAACAGCTTTTAGTAATGTACAGAAACAGCTATAGTATTGTATAGTAATATTATCTTCATTCAATACATACACTGTTAATATTCTTTGTATATAGTTATTATATAATCTGTATCAGAGATACATGCAGAAAACAGATCTTTATTACTAGAATAAATAATTACAGTAATTCTCTGTTTTCATATTATAAAGATAAGTTATTCTTATTTCTTTCTTCTCTCTTTTCTCTTCTTCAATCAATTACTAATTTCAAGCTGATATGAAAACTATTAAAACACTCTCAGAAATTCTCAAATTGAAGAGTATAGACTAATTAAATTTCAAATGTAGAAGAAACTAAATTATCTTCTACAGATTTAATTACTTATCTTCTCTTAAATAAAACAGCAGTTGCATTTTCTTCTCTTCTCAATTAAATGAAACATAGTCTGTGAAAAGTGAGTATTATATCAGATTATAATAATTAACACAGTCTCAGCACACAGAGCTGTATATACACAGTGTATACTGAACTGAGAGACTGTATGAGTTGCAAACTGACAGCAGCATTTCAGAGAGAGCTGTGTGATATAAGAAAGCTGTAACTCTCAGTCATATATACAGAGAATGAATTGCTGTAGTAAGTGTATATATATTAAAGTAATACTTTTTAATATTACTCAGTCTCTGATATGATGAAAATAGAGTCTCTTCATAAGATTCATTTCTATCAGAAGTCAGAGAATCTTATATTTCTTAAGATTATCTTTACATATCTTATCTGTGAAATTGATGAGAAGAATCATTGATTTCAGTATTCTATTCTTGATATTATTCAAGTGACAGCACAGTTCACTCTAACTACACTTTTTAAGTGTATGTTTTCTAATTATTCACATTTATATAGATATATACTGAATATTTATTAGATAATATTAAGATAATGACTTATTATAACTGTGTTATTCTCACTGTGAGAAATACACAGTTAGTGATAAACATTATAAAGACTCTGAGAAGTAAGTATTTTAAGAATACTATGACTCTGTAATCTTAATTTTTTTTTTTATTTTTTATTTTTTTCTCTTTCTTTTCTTTTTTTTATTTTTCTTTCTCTTTCTATCTCTTTTTTTCTTTCTCTTCTTTTTTTCTTTCTCTTTTTTTTTTTTGTTGTGATTTTTTCTTGTTGTTTTATTTTTTGTTTTTTTTATTATTTTTTGTATTTTACATTTTTTTTTTAATTAAAATGATATTAATTATGATCTGTGTTTAGAAAAGTAATAATATTTGATAATATTCTCTATTGAATTTTCAACAAATGAGTACTATGTTATAATATTATGTAAGTGAGAAATGATTTCATAATCTTATTTAATATCATTTTCAATAATAAGATCAGAATGAAAATATAACTAAGAATTTAAACATATTCTTTATCTAAGACTAGATTTTTATTTGAAAAGTGAATCTGAGATCTTTAATATTTGAAATAACAGGATTTGAAATCAATGTAATGAACATAAATTATAATCAGAAGTAATACTTTTAGATAATATAATAACTGTAAAGTTTAATTCTGATCTCAGACACGGTCACACAGTCAGTCTAGCTTTGTAAAAACTATTAGCTAGAGTCTGTAAGAAATTACTTATAAGAAGACTTACAGTAAATAGTGAGAGTATACTACTAAGAGTTAGAAGCTAGTCTGAGAAAGACATGAGATTAACTACTAATCTGAAAATTCAATATAGTAACAGAACTAAGAGAGATAAAGATACTATTATAAGTAATAATATCTCTACTTAATCAGACAGTAGAAAGTGATCAGAGATATTATAGAAATACTTTTAAGAAGCTTAACAGCAGTCAGATATTATTTATCAAGATATTAAAATTGAAAAAATTTTAATTCTTAAGAAGTTCTTGAATTAATATACAGATATTATTAGAAATACTCTCTCTCTATCATCTGATTGAAAATACTTTATAGATGAATGAGAATACTCTCAGTTATAAGAATAAAAGCTGTTACAGAAAAAGAGAAAAGAAGATAAGATTTTATAAACAGATCTAAGATATTTATACAGCCCCGGTGGCCGAATGGTTAATGCGGCCACCTGGTAGCATCTTGGCATGAGAAACCAAGATGTGTGAGTTCAAAACCCGCAGGGGATACATTAAATCCAGAACTCAAGCACCTCAGGTTTCTAATAAATACAGAGATGTACAAATTGCTTCAATAAAATTACTCTATGTTTCTGGGCTGGGAAGTTATTATCACATGTATCTAATTGTCACTTCTTTGTATTTCCTATGTTCTTGTTATCTTGGCATGATCTTAACACCTGTATTTCCTTCTGTATAATCAACACTTGGCCTGTATTTAACATCATACAAGGACTCATCATAAGCTCCGCTTGCATATGAGTATAATGAAAGAATAATAATAATAATAATAATAATAAAGATATTTATACTACTCTAGAGAGATTTGTTTACACTATAAATAATCTTATAGAATAGTCAGATTACTCTAGTAAATAAAAAGTAATTATAAATCACAGATCTGAATCTTTCTACATAACTATAAAGAGTGATTATAAATTACAGATATCTTAATTCTACAATTTTACAGAGTTAATAAAAGAATGAAAATTTCTTATAACTCTACAGTGTCAAAGAATGATAATTTATAAGATTAAGTGAAAGATTAACTTATAAATACTTCTCTTTAATAAAAGTGATCTTACAGAAAGTGATTCATCTGCAGAATGAATCTATGTAATAAGTATATAAGAATTTCATAGAAAAATGATTGAAGATTAACTGAAACTTTTTAAATTAAAAGATATAGAATGAATCTGTATGATAATTATATAAGAATTTCATAAAAATAATTGAGAGTTAATTAGAACTCTTCTATATAAAACATATAAGATAAATTTATATAATAGTCAGAGAAAGATCTGCAGATTATAAAGAATTTTATAGAATAAGAAACTGAGTAACAGACTCTTTTCTCTTTATAATAATAAGAAATTTTTTCTCACTGAGAATTTTTATAGATATAAAGAGTTTTTAGTGAGTATCACTACAGTGCTAAGTCTGATTCTATGAAATTACTCAGTGAAAGACTTTATAAATAAAGTTATAAAGAGAGAGAAGTATATAAGAAATCTTACTTCTCATAGATTCTTTATCTCTATTTCTATATCTTGTATAATTAATATAGTTAGCAGCTCTTGACTATATATAACTATATAGACTGAAGTTCATAATTATTATTTATAACTTAGCTTAAATACTATTATATATTTAATCTCTATATTTTATCTTTCTATTATAAATACTTCTAGTAGTTAACAGTACATATTATATCAAGCTGCAAACATCTAGACTGACTGCTGAGATTATAAATTTCACATTTAATCTCATTTAATGTAATCTCATATATATCTTAATATGAATCTCACTGAGACTAGTTATTAAAAAAACATGCAAAGTGACTATATATGAGATCTTAAAATGAAATCATGACTTGAAAAAAATGAGAAAATGATTTCATTTAATCTCATTTAGTTTCATTCTTAGTATAAAGTTACTATTTTTAGACATTTTAAGGTTTTTTTTGAACTATTTTTAATTTTTTAAAAAGTAACACTTTTTGATAATACTCAAATAAGATTTAAAGTCATTTAAAGCAATAAAACTAATTTAAATTGAGAAGTGAAAATCATAGTCTTATTTGAAAAATGTTATAAAAGTAGATAATAAGTCTCACTGAAATAGTATAAGACTACTATTTAATGTTAAAACTATGTAATAAGATCAGTTAAATTGATAATAAGACTATTAAAAAATCTGATTCTGATCTCAGATATAGTTATATAGTTAGTCTATAAATATTTAAATAATTATCTATAAGCACTTATTCTTATATAATTATAACTTAAGAAAGTTTCTTTTTAATTTATAAGTATTTTTAAAGATTATATCTAAAGACTTAATTCAGAGATATTTATAAATAGTAAATATTTCTTATAAAAAATAGCTTGATTTTATAAGAAATACTTAAGAATATTCTTTACTAATATTAATTTATTTATAAATTCAAAGAGTTTCTCTATTATAGATATAAAAAATAATATTTTATAAGTAATTAATAAATAAGTTTTTTAAGACTTCTTTTATAAGAGTTATTTATAATTTAGATAGCTGCTTCTGAGTATCTAGATTCTATAGTAGAGTTTATAGAGATTAAAGTATATAAGTTTCTAGTTTTTTTAATTATAATAGATGATTACTGACTAACAGAGCTTGAAATATAAGAATAAGTACTTACAGATAATTATTCAGATACTTACAGCTTAATATAATATATACTAATAACTACTAGAAGTATTTACTGTAGAAAGATAAATGTAGAGATTAAATATATAATAGTATTTAAGCTGAGTTATAAATGATAGTCATGAACTCCAGTCTATATAGTTATATATAGCCAAGGGCTGCTAACTCTATTGATTACATGAGAGATAGAAATAGAGGTAAAGAATCTGCAAGAAGCGGAATTTCTTACAAATTCATGATCTCACTGATCAGTCTAACTGTGATAATGTATATCAACTGATTTCATATTTTTTAGCAGCCTCAGTGTAACTAGGGATCAATTGTGTGTTCAAATCATCAATTGCCGCTTGTATAACTGCTTTGTGATGCATGTTGTAAGTGTTTGAAGCTGGATGAAAAAATGAAGATTGGGCGGGCATTGGGTGGTTGATTACGTTATGGAACAGATGCTGGTAACTATCAGAACAAGGGTTTTGCCCTAAATTTTTTCCTAAACCGGATCGCTTAGGTACCAACAGAGCTTGTACAAAACCTTCCAGGAAATCTTTCGAGGAGCTTTCCTCTCTCTTCGTCTTCCCTCCCCCGAACCGCCCAACTATCTCGACAACCACCCAAGGCAGACTGACTACCTTTCGCACTCGCCATGCGTAAGTATCGTCCCTTGGCTGTCACAATGACATGGCGACTGGCAACTGATTTTCCATTTTGTGAGCAGCTCCCAAGCTCGACCCCAATGAGGTGAAGATCATGTAAGTTTCCATCCGCGACTCCCCATTTACCATCCAGCAACGAACTGCCTTTGCCATTGTATGTGAATTCTAAAAAAATCTATAGCCACCTGAGGACCACAGGTGGAGAGGTCGGCGCCCAATCTGCCCTTGCCCCCAAGATCGGTCCTCTCGGTCTCTCCCCAAAGAAGATCGGTGAAGATATCGCCAAGGCCACCGGCGACTGGGTACGTTTGGATCAAGAAATCCAAATCCAATGCCAAAGCCAATGGAAAACCCCAAATTGCTAATACCGCATAACAGAAAGGTCTCCGCGTCACCGTAAAACTCACCATCCAGAACCGCCAAGCACAGGTCTCTGTTGTGCCCTCTGCCTCTTCGCTGGTCATCAAGGCTCTCAAAGAGCCCCCACGTGACCGCAAGAAGGAGAAGAACATCAAGCACTCCAAGTCCATCCCCCTCGATGAGATCGTTGAGATTGCCCGTGTCATGCGCCACCGCTCCCTCGCCAAGGAGCTGAGAGGAACTGTCCTTGAGATCCTCGGAACTGCTTTCAGTGTTGGCTGCCAGGTTGACGGACGGAGCCCCAAGGATGTTAGCGATGAGGTTAAGTCTGGGGAGATTGATAGTACGTATAATTGTGCTTTTGTCCCGAACCGTTCTTCTATCTTAAGGGGTGATCTTTCTAGTACTAACGGGGATGTTTTGAAATAGTTCCTTCGGAGTAAATAAGAAAATCAAAAGAATCGTTTTTTTTTCTTTTTTGTATTAGTCAATGTCGGAATCCCGCCTTTTCCTCATTTCTTTTCGATGCATTGGCCTACGGTGTGTTGTTATACCTGTGCAGCCGGAGCCTGAAACACGAAAATAATAGTATCCGGACCAATGGCCATTGAGTTTTATGAGATATGACCCATTCATATATTTTTTTTTCTTTTTCTGGTTTTTACTCGAAAAAGAATGTCGGATATCAGTTAAGATATCCCCACAAAGCCAATATTATTTTGCCCTTTGCCCTCCCAAACTCATAGCCTTTCGCTCGCAACCTATATATCTGACTTCTTGACATCCCCTCACCTTTGCCAACACTCTGGCCCTTACCATCCTGTTTTCCGGGAAATATTACCCACGGTAAAGGCCTATTTTGGTGCAAAGAAGATAAAATATCTGACTAATTACTCACCGCGATATCTTTTTATTTGGAATTTGAGCCCTTCTTTTCCCTTTCGCGCGGGGAGGGAGGGGCTTGATTCCGTGGATATGGTGGTCCATCTTTTATGGTCTACATGTTCAATGATGCATTTCACCTGGAGTTTCCTTCTGTGCGCTGGGAGGTGAATTATGTGGCTTTTTGTTTTGTAAAGCACTACTCCGTAATTAGAGATGAATTATATATTCAAATCATCAATTCCTGCTTGTATAACTGCTTCATAGTGCATGTTGTGATGAATGAAAAGATGAAGATTGAGCGGGTGTTGGGTGGGTGTTGGGTAAGTTTAGTTTTGCCCTAGCAACGCCGAGCCCGATCTGCTATTGCTAAGACCCCAGCCCAACGCCAAGACAGCGGTGACATCAACTCCAACACAACACCAAACGGGCTTATAACGGTAGCTAGCTGGCTCTCTCTGCGACTTACTCCGTCCTCTTCCCGCTCTCTCCCGCTCACAGAGATAAGTGGCAAGAGAAGGAAATAAATCGCCATGCCATGGCTGTTCTGGTCATCCGGATCGCAGCGGCAGATGTCCAGTAATGAAAACAACACCGACAAAACCACTCCGATAGTGGGAGAAACCAATTCCTCGTCCTCCTCCACTCAATGCGCCAACTGCTCTACTCCCATCACCACCCCTCCTACAGATACCTCCAACCAAGTAAATCCCCCACACCAAACCCATCGCCCACCCGCACTAGACTGGAACGCCTCTCTCGCCACCCGCGACTGGGCCGGTGACTTCAAAGATCCCCGCAACCTCATACCCACCCTCCTTCTCACCAGTGGCATCCTATTCTGCGTGCGGATCCACCGCAAGTACCTGCGCCGCATCCCCGTCGCGACCAGCATCTCACCAACCTACTTCCATAAACGCAGTATATTCGGGCGTGTCACGAGCGTGGGTGATGGGGATAATTTCCGCTTGTTCCATACCCCGGGCGGCCGGCTGGCTGGGTGGGAATGGTTGCCGTTTCGCAAAGTGCCGACGGCGAAGAAGGAGTTGAAGGATCGGACTGTAAGAAGCTGTCTGCTTTGCGCCATGTCCTCCCCTACCTTTTGTAGCCGCCATTAGTATTATAGAAAAAAACCAATCCCACATAAAACCAATTTCCAATTTTCCCCCTCTCAGACCCCACAACTAACCACATACACCCCCCTTTTCCACCCCCCAGATCCACATCCGCCTCGCAGGGGTCGACGCCCCCGAGCTCCCTCACTTCGGCCGCCCAGCCCAACCCTACTCCGACGCCGCCCACACCTGGCTAACAACCTACCTCCTCAACCGGCGCGTGCGCGCCTACGTCTACCGGCAGGACCAATACGGCCGCGTCGTCGCCACCGTGTACGTGCGCCGGTGGCCATTCCCCTTCATCCGGCGCGATGTGGGCTTGCAGATGCTACGCGCGGGGCTAGCGCCGGTTAATGAGGCGAAGACCGGGGTGGATTTTGGCGGCGAGGGGACAGGGAGAAGATTACCGCCGCGGGGAGGAAAGGGCGAAGAGCCTCCGGAGGGGGATTTGGAAGGGGAAGGGGGTTTTAGGGGGGGAGAGTCCTAGGGAGTATAAAACCCGGATGACGGGGTTGGAGGCGGAGAGGGGGGCACCCCCTCCGCCCGGCGGTGGTGGTGGTGGTGGGGGGGGGGGGGGCAATGGGGGCGGGAAAACGTTAGATGGGTAAGGAGGGAAGTAGATATCATCACTTTTTTACCTTTCATATTCGGTTGGTTACGAGCGTTTGGGATTACGTTGTGAGATGTGTTATATCTATCTGCTGGATATGTTCTGTTTTCCTACGTCAGCAGGCTGGAGTTTCGTGTCGTTATTCATCATGGCTTTCGTTGCGGGTTTATTTTGTTTTTATTTTCATGCTTCTTTTCCGTTGTTAGCGATTTATTGCCATCATGGTTTTACCTCAGCATTATTCTACAATCGTACTCTGTATGTAGTTTTATGAAAAGAGATACCAGAGATTGATGTCCCTAGGCGAGTTTTAAACAAGGACGATTGAACACCTATGATCACTCCATATCAATGCTTAGGTGGTTACGGATAATGTACATGTAGTAGTGTACAATACAGCTATGAAACTGCTGATGTAAGGATAGTGTCTGGGGATTATGAAAGTCCAGAGAGAGAGAGTTCCAATAGAAAACCGAGGGGGTTGTGTGGAAGCATGGGAAAAGAAAACGATCGAACGCTCCCAAGAGCGAGTAAGGATTAAACAAATATATCCGACCAATGAAAAGGAAAAAGAATGTTAAAACAAAAAATCCAACCAAGAAAAAGTACAGAATCTAAGGACCAAGGAAATATACATAGATATACCTTAAGAAAACCTTCGCTCAATCTCCGCGAACAATTTTGGACTAATCTCATTGCTAGTCTCCCCCTCCACGCGCCACAGACACCCGCGCCGCTCATAATGCTCCAACAGCGGCCGGCTCGTCTCCTCAAACTTCCTCAGCCGCTGCTTCCAGGTCTCAATCGAATCATCCTCCCTCTGCACCAGCGGCTCGCCCGTCACATCGTCCTTGCCTGGTTCCTTGGGCGCGTTGAATTGGGTGTTGTACACTCTGCCGGATGGGGGGTGGACCCAGCGGGAAGTAATGCGGGAGATTATGATGGCGGGGGGTGTGAGGAGGTGGACGACTAGATTTATGGGGATGAGGGAGTCGAGGGATGAAGCTTGGGCTGCGGTGCGGGGGAAGCCGTCGAGAATGAAGGAAGCAGTAGGGTTTAGGGTTGGGGCCGCCCTGGTGGCATTGGCGGCAGGAGGAGCAGTGGTGAGCCATCCCTTTGAAGTGAGTTCGGAGGAGATGAGGTCGAGAATGACGTTATCTGGTACAAGGTTGCCGGCAAGAATGGTGGATTCCGCTTTGAGGCCTGGTTTTTTCCCCCTTGGTGGTTAGATTAAATGCCTAATGTACTACAAGTAAATAGAGAAAAGTGGGGCGATATGGTCCCAAGGAAAAACTAACCTAGTGGTGTCTTGCTGCGTACATTTTCTCGAAGAAGGTCCCCGGAGCTGATAGATGCGAGCTGGGGGTACCTCTTAATCAATCGTTCAGTCTGGGTTCCCTTTCCAACGCCGGGGGCTCCAACGAGGATAATGCGGGCTGCTTTTTTCAGCTGCCTTGTCGCTTGGGACATAATTTCCTCCAAGGGCAGATGAATGTACAAGCTAATTGAAATTTGGCTGAGAGTCAAGACACAGGGATGGAGGACGACTTCCCAATATTCAGGTGGAGGTCGGGTACAGAGTAGTTAGGGAGGGAAGAGAGAGTGAAAGAGGGGGGAACAAGGAAAGACGAGTATCTAAATCATCCTGCGGGATAATAAAAGAGAAGTAATAAGAATAGCAACAAAGCGCAGTAGCATACATTGGGAAAAGTGCAGCTTTTATACCTAGGTATATGTTGAATATCTCAAGAGATCTCCAGGGCGGCGGCAATGGCGCTGGCTGTGCCTGGCAAATATATATGAATTGGCCCCGAGATTCGCAGCTGTCCCGGCGGTGGCTTCGGTGAGTTGAAGGGCGATCAGGCAAGAAAGTGATTAGTCAGCAGGCGTGACCAATCGGGAGTTTTAGTTGGGGAAGCAAAACGCCGAGGGTCGCCCCTCGGAAGCTGAGATTTGACGGCGGGATGTACGTACAGCGTAACAAGCAAACAAACAAGAGTACGGAATTGTGCAACGCGCGTGAGCGTTATTTGGGGATCATATTGCTGCTCGGTTTGAAGAATGGTATGTTGGCAGATATTGGGTGATTTAGGGGCATCACATTCACATGGGGAGAGAACCCCCATCCAACAACACGCTCCATTCAGTGGATAATTCCTGCAATGAAGAGTGTGCTGTGCTGTGATAATAATGGTGGGGTCTCTTATCAAAGTTTTCATTGATGGAAACAACACAGAATCTCGGTTCGATTTATTCGCCAATTCGCTAAAATGGATGTGGTCTGTATCACCTGATCAATCAAGTTTCGCGCCTTGTCGCGTCGCTGGCACCATAAAGCCTTGCATGTGGACGCGTCGAAACATCACTAAATGGTGCGTCTCTCCGCAACTCGCTGCGGCCGCCAGATCTCACGACTACAACTACAGACTGCTATTTACCATATATCACAACCAGCATGATTCAGTACGATAGATCTCGCATGGACCCTAAACGTCGGGCTCCAATTGACTATAAAAAGAAGCAGTTCGCAGCTCCAACATACAGGGAGCACGATTATGCCCACCGCCTCAATTTCTATGAAATCCCCCCAACTCAAGAAATCACTCTCGAGCAATTTGAACAATGGGCTATTGATAGGTTAAGAGGTAAGTTTATGATAAGTTCTTGTTTATTAAACATTATATTTCACGAACCCTTTTTGTGTGCAGGTTCTAACCCCTCCAAACACTAGTCCTCGCTGAGCTGGAAGCATGTTCCTATAGAAACAAAACCCCCGCCGAAACCGCCGCCCATATTACCCCTCTCCTCAACAAATTCCTCCCTCTCTCAGCCAATACGTCCTCTAGCACGGGTGTTGACCAACGCCTACGAAATGAACGACAAAAGGACCATTACTCCCACTTCATCCTGCGTCTCGCATTCTCCTCAACAGAGGATCTGAGACGTCGCTTTGCCCGCCTCGAAACCATGCTTTTTAAGTTCCGCTTCCAAATGGACGACTCCAAAGAGAGACGTGCGTTCATCGAGAGTCTCAATTTCAATTGGGATATGGTTTCGGATGAGGAAAAGCATCAACTTGGGGATAGCTTGCTAGCATGCACGTATGGTGTCAGGCGTCTTGAGGATGAGAGCTGGTTTAAGGTGGACTGGGAGAGGGTGCCAGAGCTGGTTGAGCGGAGGGGGGTGTTTATGAAGAAGGGTAAGGCCTATGTGCCCGTGCGAGAGCAGCTTAGTATGATTCTAGCGGAATTTACGGCACGGCTAGAGAAGGCCCTTGAGGTAAGTGATAAATATCATGAAACTCTTCTCTTCCCTCCAAGGCAGTAGTAGCCATGCGATTTATTAACCATCTACCTAGTTTACAAGCCGAGCGTTGCCCCGGCTAGATGAGGACGATCGCCTGACGCCCATTCTAGATCATCTCTCGAAAAATTTCGGCACCTCTGATTCCAGCTACGCCGAGGGTGAGGGCTCCGTGCCTGGAGCGCCGATTACAGCGGCATCCATTGATGCTCTATCCCAACACTTTCCACCTTGCATGCGTAATCTACACATGCAGCTACGCAAAAATTCTCACCTAAAGCATTTTGGCCGATTGCAGTACACCCTTTTCCTAAAGGGCATCGGCCTGTCACTCCAGGACGCGCTGATATTCTGGCGACAATCCTTCAAGATATTCACTGATGACGAGTTCAGCTCCAAGTATAAGTACAATGTCCGCCACGCGTACGGTGACGTGGGAGGGGATGTCAACCGCAGGGGTCGTGGATATCCACCTTACTCCTGCCAGAAGATTCTCACAGATAATTCACCAGGCGCCGGCCAAACACACGGCTGTCCCTACCGGCATTTCTCCGTCGAGAACCTCATTAGCTTACTCCAAGCGACGGGCGTTAACGATAAGGAAGTTCTGCGTGGGGTGCGGGAGGACGTGGGCAAGACTCGCTATCACCTTGCATGTAATCGTGTGTTTGAGTGGGTGCATAGAGCGGAGATTAAACAGGTGCGCGATGAGGGGAGTTGGAGCCAGACCGATCTTGATACGATTGTTCATCCCAACACGTATTTCAAGCGTAGTTATCTGCTGAAGAATTTGGGGAAGATTGCGAAGGCAGATGTGGAGATGACGTTGTGATTTTGGCGGCTTGGAAACCCCGCCTGGGAGAAACGGTATACACAATTTCGTAATTCATCATTATGACTGGCGTTGGAATGATCGTATTTCTGGGGCGTTTCTTCATTATGAAAGTATTAATGTACCCACGAGCAGATTTTCTTATCTTTTTCTCAATGACTAAATTGGTATTTTTAATTTTTTCAAAACACAACTCGAAGCTTAAGTGTAGCATCTTCATTCCCAAGGAGCATTAAGGTAGAAAGAGAAAAATACATAACTACCTAGGTATCAGTCAAATGAAGAATATGTTACCGCTGCTGATTCCCGATTCATCCTAAAGCATCAGAATGAGCTCTCAAAGACAGGTGCCCAGCCATGGGTAAAAAATAAATTAATATTTAATCGCTCTCCGCACGACGCGAAAACAGCAACATCATTGAGAATGACAGAAGCTGGCATAAGTAATGTGTATTTTATTAGAGTCGGCGTGGTTGTTTATGAAAGAGAAAAAAAGGAAGGGAGGAAAAAAATGCGTTGCAAGGGCCTATTTATACCGGAAATTTTCGCTAGTTGGAATTCATGAGGGTACTACGGTAGACTGCACGGACCAACAATACTGCAACCTGGCTTCAACTGCGCAACTCCACACAAAGCTTGTTCTCTTGTTGCCCACCGACATAATACCTCCCCTCCTCTTCTCTCCTCCGTGCTCCTGTTCTTCTGGTCATCATCTGTGGCGATTATGCTCGGGGCCAGAGTCTTCTGAACATTGGCTGTTACCACGCTCCAGACTACGCACTCCGCCCCGCCGCTGTGTTGTTCCGCTCCCCTCCTCCAAGTTGACGACCCCCTATCAGAATATCTCCGGGCCACATCACAGCCATGGACTACGAGGCATTGAAGGATCAGTGGAGTGATGTCGAGGATCGCGACGGAATTAGACTCAGTTGGAATACATTCCCAAGCACGCGCATGGTTTGTTGATGACCTCCCCTATTGCTTAGTTTCAGCTGCTGATATTTACTATACAAACAGGAGGCGTCCCGTCTCGTAGTACCTATTGGAGCAATTTACACACCTTTGAAAGAGAAACCCGAATCTCCTCTGCTCCAATATGAACCGGTCACTTGCAAGCAGCCATGTAGAGCTGTTCTTAATCCATTCGCGTAATTTCTCACTCACTGCCCAGCGTTTGAACGATGATCTTCATATCAGAATTGCAATAGGAGCACGGGACTGACATAGATATGCAGCAACGTTGATATCCGTGCTCGTATCTGGATATGCCCTTTCTGTCTCCAACGGAACCCGCTCCCCCAGCACTACAAAGACATAACGGAAAATGCAATCCCCCCTGAACTTCATCCGCAAAGCACGACAATCGAGTACCAGCTCGCACGTCCAGCTCCGGCCCCTCCCATTTTCCTCTTTGTGGTTGATACCTGCCAGGAGGAAGATAGCTTGAAAGCTGTGAAAGATTCCCTTGTCATGAGCCTTTCCCTCTTTACCACCAAACGCATTGGTTGGGCTAATTACTTATGGCACAATGGTTCGAACACCTCGACCTCTATCTCCCTCTCTAATGAGCTTATATATCCGCAAACGTCGAGATTGCAGCTGACTAACTCAAAAACACATGCAGGCTCAAGTCCATGAGATCGGCTACACCGAATGCGCCAAGTCATATGTATTCAGGGGAAGCAAAGACTATGCTGCCAAACAGGTTCAGGAGATGCTTGGTCTCCTCGCTCCAGGTCTCCGTCCAAATGTGCCACAACAGCTTGGCCGCCCCAGTGCCCCTATGTCCCCAGCCGCAAGATTTCTCCTACCAGTGCAACAGGCCGATTTCCAGATTACGAATGTTCTTGAGCAATTGCAGCGGGACCCATGGCCAGTTGCTAACGATAGGCGCCCATTGCGATGTACGGGTGTTGCGCTGAGTGTAGCGGTAGGGTTGATGGAAACATCATTCCAGGGTGCTGGTGGTCGCATTATACTTTTCACTAGCGGCCCTGCTACTGAGGGTCCGGGTCTTGTCGTTGGACCTCAGCTTAAAGAGCCAATGCGATCCCATCATGATATTGACCGTGATAATATTAAGTATTACAAGAAAGCTGTGAAGGTAAAACCTTTTTCTGGCATTTCTCTTTTCTTGCACGGTTATAGACTAACATCTTCTTTTATAGTTCTATGAAAATCTCGCTAAGCGCGTCTCTCATAATGGCCACATTGTCGATATCTTCGCTGGCTGCCTGGACCAAGTCGGTCTTCTTGAAATGAAGGGCTTGGTGAATTCAACAGGTGGCCATATGGTATTAACCGATAGCTTTACATCCTCACAATTCAAGCAGTCATTCGTCAGAGTGTTTGATAAAGATCAAAACGATAACCTTCTCATGGGCTTCAATGCCTCGCTGGAAGTGCTCACCACCAAGGAGTTGAAGGTTACTGGCCTTATTGGCCATGCTGTTTCGTTGAACAAGAAATCCAACTCAGTTGGAGAAACTGAGTGTGGTATTGGCAATACCTGCTCTTGGAAAATGTGTGGCATCGACCCCACTGCCAGTTACGGGATTTACTTCGAAATCGCCAATCAGGGAGGGCCGGCTCCAATGCAACAGAGCCCTCATAGAGCCATGATGCAGTTTTTGACATATTATCAACATTCGTCTGGACAGTACCATCTTCGAGTAACCACAGTTGCGAGAACGCTCAGCAGCCCTGCGGGTGACGCTGCGCTAGCTCAATCTTTCGACCAAGAGGCTGCTGCAGTGCTCATGTCTCGCATTGCAGTTTTCAAATCCGAAGTAGATGACGGCCCTGACGTGCTGAGATGGGTTGACAGAATGCTCATCAGACTCTGCTCTCGTTTCGCGGACTACAGGAAGGATGACCCCACCTCCTTCCGGCTGGAGAAGAACTTCACTCTCTATCCGCAATTTATGTTCCATCTGCGCCGAAGCCAGTTTTTGCAAGTTTTTAACAACTCGCCGGACGAGACTGCCTTCTACAGACACGTTCTCAATCATGAGGATGTTGGCAATTCGCTCGTCATGATCCAACCTACACTTGATTCGTACTCCCTTGAGCACGAAGGCAGTCAACCAGTGTTGCTTGATTCTGCTTCCATTCAGCCCACCCACATCCTTTTACTCGATACGTTTTTCCACATCTTAATTTTCCATGGTGAAACTATGGCAGCGTGGCGGAAGGCGGGCTATCAGGACCAAGAAGGCTATGAGAATTTTAAGGCTATTCTTGACCAGCCCAAGGAAGATGCGAGAGTATGAATTAACCCATTTCTGTTTTTCCCCCTTATTATCTCTGTAACTTGGGCGTGTTGGCGAAGCAGCAGCATCTAACCTCGTGTGTTGCCCTATAGGAACTTATCCAAGATCGATTCCCGCTGCCTCGTTTCATTATTTGCGATGCAGGAGGTTCTCAGGCACGTTTCTTGCTCTCCAAACTTAACCCGTCGGCCACCCACTCGACTGGTGGCTACGGTGTAGTGGCTCAGTCTGCACAAACTATCTTTACAGATGATGTTTCCCTACAGACATTCATGGACCATCTTATGAAGTAAGTTCAGCCCCAAACTTTCTCTCCGTGATGTAATTATATTATAATCCACGATGATTAGACGGGGATGCTAACCGAATCATCAGGTTGGCCGTTTCTGGTACAAGTTAAGTAAAAGAACTGGCTGCAAGAATTCTACTAGTTCAGTGGTAATTTCATAATAGAATGAATAATTTTTATAACTTGACTGTAATGCATATTTCTTTAGTAAGAGCTATTATTTCCTCCTTTTTTATATTTATTATACAAGGCTTCTTATTCTTGTGATTCAAAGGTTGCTTAAGCCAGCGTACGATTACAGGCGTACACCGGCTTCTTATATTGTAATCTCGTACACTAAATTAATTAGCGTACACTATGGCCTCTTTACACTCATACGCGTATGCTAGTAGTTTGGAAGCAGCTGTGTACACTAGTAGTTTGGAAGCGGCCGCGTTATTATCTGACAGTCATATGTTCTTCTGAACCACATCCTCCCTCACCAGATTCAGTCACACCCATGTGACCATGTCATACACTCTAGCTTCATGTGGATTAGCTTGCCACTAGCATTTTATGATCATGTGATCTATTCCTGATTCAGCTAGTATTCTGTGTACATTCTCACAAAGAAACTTTCACTATATTATATCACTTATTCACTAACTTTTCTCATTCTTCAATCATCATCTTCATTATTATCATCATTAAATATCATCATCTCATTCAAGATTTCTATTTCTTCTTCTGTTCAACTCTTTTTATCTGTTTATCTATTACATTGTACATGTTTCTGACAATGACTCTCTATTCTCATAACAAGTATTATTGTAGTGTCTATATCAGACAGTTTATTAGCAGTAAGTGTAATATATTGTGAAATATAATCAGAACTTGTTTATCTTCTAACAATTGCTAGAATAATGTATTATTATGAATAATGACACATCTTCTTCATTTTCTTATACACTCTTAACTGTTTCTCTTCTTAGTGAGTTTCTGATTATGTTTTCTGACATGATTTTATATAAACACAGATGCTGATATGTTGTTTTTATTCATATAGAATCTTCATATGTTAACAGATCTGCATCTGTCAATGATAGTGAACTCAGTGTTGAATTATTAATTGAGAACTTGAAGAATATGATAATGAAGAAATTATCTATACTATATATAACTGAGTCTTCTGCATCTCTCTCTGCTCTCTCTGTTTCTTTCTCTGTCACTCTCTCTCAATCTTCTATATCTGTCTCTGTGTCTGATTTCTCTTCTGCTACCTCTATTTCTGCAATTCTCACTTCTACTACTTCTGGTTTTATTATCTCTGCTTTTGTTATCAGCTCTTTCTATTTTAAGAAGATGTTGTATAGACTTAATAAATCATCTCTCTCAGTGTGTACACTCTCACTCTTCTTGCTGACTCTCAGAATAATTTATTGTATAAAGATAGTGTATAATATAACTATCTGAAGTTCAGTCACAGACACTGATTATTACATTTATTTTAAATATTCATGATGAGATAATCATCTATTCATCTCAGAGAATCACCTCTTCTCTTAACAATGTTGAGATTATAAGTCTTTTTCTTTTTTTATCTTTTCTTTCTAATACTGATTTTTCTATTCTTAGAGAAAATTGTTATGAGTTTCACTGTGTATAAAGTTGTGATATTCACAGATATCAAGAAGCTTTTCACAATTATAAAGTTCAATATTATAGAGATATCTGCTCTGATGAATTTCTTCAGAATAATAGATCTATATCAATCTATTCTCTAATATCTGTTGTCTGACTTCATGATGCAGGTGAAAAATATCTGTGTTTTCAGAAACAGAAACATGAATATCATACTCTTTTACACCTGTGAGTGTGAGGCTTGTACACCTTGTCTGAGATGTCATTGTGAAAATGAGCTGTTTGCACACTGTGTTCTGCTTTCTGTATTTCTCTGTGTCTCTCTCTCTCTTTCTGAGAAGTCTCATATGTGTTGTAATTATACATACAATTCTAAGATCAGTGAGTGTTTGTTTGATAATTGTTATCTCTGTTTTTATAGTTTTATACACTAATAATAGTTCTTAGTTACTTCAGTATCAGAGATTATTTTAATTGAAGATGATAATGTCACTGAGACTACTCTCTTTCACTCTTAAGCTTCTTCTGTCACTTTCTCTCCCTTCTCTGCAGAGAAGATTGTGTGCATATCAGATTGTAAGTGTTCAGCTCTGAGTAACTTCTGTTATTTATTCAGTTCTACATCTCTCTCTTTCATTTCTTCTGCCTTTACTTCTTCTGTCCTGGCTTCTGATTCTGCAGGTCCCACACTCTTCTTCAATTTCTCTATACATATGTGTACACATTTCTATATTGACATTCCAGTCAATCTTGTGATAAATGACATTAATGTTGTATGCAGAGTGATAGAGAAATTGAAGATATACACAGTGTTATTGTGAGAGCAGCTTGCAGCTCTTAAATCTCTTATGAATCTCAAGTTTTGAGATTTTCTTTGTTTTTGATGTTTTTCAGGTGGTGTGGCATTGGAAATAGATTAAATGTGTGACATATGAAAATGAATGAGATATATATGATAATATTTGTCTTTTTATGACTGACTCTTACAGTTGATGATTAATTCATTATCTCTTTTCTTTTTCTTACACTTTTTCTTTATCTGCTAGTTACTACTCTTATGCAATCTCTATATAATATAGTATTCAGTGACTAGGTTCAGCAGCTTTCATCTTTGTAATTCTGTCTCATGCATTATACTGTCTCTCTTCACTCACTCAGATCACTACAGTGAACAGCTCATTGAAACTAATCTTGTCTGATCTCTGAGTGTTCTCAGAGGTTGAGATGACTTGATTTCATGCATTTACAGATGTTTCAGATAGTTCATTCTCTGTGATCTCTGTGATTGAACTGATATAAACAGTTAAATTCAACTCTGAATTTCTTTTTCTTCTGTGATCTGATCTATATATAAGTCTGCTGCTTTGAGACTGCTCTTTACTGTGTTATATCTGCTGTCTGCAGCATGTTATTATACAATCAGCTACAGTCTCATCACTTATTGAAGTGTGGTATTTATCTGATTTCTTCATTTCTTCTCATTCTTTTCTTGTAATTATGAAAAGATCAGAATAAGTGAGATCATCTGATTCATAAGTGTCTATGATTTCTCTTACTTTGTGAGACTTTTCAATTATAAGTTTCTTCTTTTTCAACACTGATGATAGTGCTGTGAATAATTATAATTCACTCAGGTCTTATATCTTTGCTTTTATAAGTTATAAACTGTTGATTAAGTTGTGTAAGATCTGTTTCTCTGATTCTTTCAATGCATACATTCTCAGAGAATGTGATTTAAGTATTTTATATGACTCAAATCATCTAGATTGAAACTTCTCAGAATTCTCATTATGTACAAGAACTCATGTTCTCATCTTGAGACTTGATTCCTTAATAAGTGAGTCTCATATTCTTTTCAATTGAATTGCTCAGTTCAGAAGTAACTTATTAGCTTTTACATGTGCATGACTGATCTCTTTCAATCTTGATTTCATGTCTGTAACTGTTGTGTCTGTGACTGCTGTGTCTGTAACTGCTGTTTTCTTCTTCATCTTTTCTGAAGCATTCTCTGAGATGCGTGGATGCAATTCATACAACAGGTAGAATGATGAATGCTTGAAGACTGCATGCTGTTGAATCCGCGTGACTAATAGCACCTGACTGAGATATTCATCTTATAATCTCATAGGCTTACTCACTAGATATTTTGTCAGTATGTTGCTCAAGATTCTATTCAAGTGTTTCATCTTCTCATTCATCTGTGAATGATATGGCATTGTTCTATGATGTCTTGTCTGTAACTGACTCATGAAATGCCTTACTACTTCTTCTACAAGATTCATATTATTATCAGTTAGAATCTCACACAGTATTTCATAGTTGATATAGATCTCATTATGTAGAAACTTTGTCATCATCTTCTCTATTATCTCTGAAACTGCTTTCATGACTGACCAGTCAGTAGTGTAGTTAATAGCAGTAATTATTCATTAATTTTCATTTAGTGTTTGCAGTAATATGTCTATGAGGTTCACTCTTCATCATTTGAATAATTGTATCATACACTTTATCTGATGTTGCACTTTCTCATGTTCTAATCCTTTCTTAGATTCTTTCATAACCTGATAATTCAGGCACTTGTGAGTGTACATCTGAATGTTCTCAGCTATACTTGATCAGTACACTCTTGATTCAAGTACACTTATGAGTTCAGGGCTTTCTAAGTGACTGAATTCCTTGTACATATGAGTCATTAAGTTGTGTTGAAATAAAGATTTTAGATAGAGAGCTTCTGCATATTCTAGATTGTGATAAAGCACAATGTTATTTTTCAATTTTCTCAGCTTGAAGTTCAGAAGCATCTCTTCTACTACTTTTGCAAGACACTTATCATTCAATATCTTGTCATTCTTCAAGTGAGAGATCATGATATTCACTCATTCTAATTCCTTGCATTTTCTCAGTGTGTTTAACATGAACATCTCTTGTGCCTGATTTGCAGAACTCTCACTCATGAAATTAAGTCTGTAACTGATTGTGTCAGGCATCACTGTATCTGATCTCTTTCAGTATTTAATATGAAGATTGTACACTTGAAACTCTGAGATTCAACATGCTAAGTATTTGAAAGGTTTTATTATTGATTATAGATAGATGAGGCTTTCATGATTCATGATTATCATTGTCATATGTCTGTTGTTGATATATCTATTTCATAACACCAGTATATGCTTGATTGCTAGCAATTTCTTTTCATACACTGAGTAATTGAGCTCAGTGCCTGATAGTTTCCTATCATTGTATGTCACTAGATGCAGCTTGCTGTTCTTACTCATCTGTAGAAGAGTGCCTCTGATAGCTCATTCAGATGCATCTGTCTCAATGTAGAAAGGTTTATCATAATCTGATTGAATAAGTACTGAGAATGTTGTTACATGTTCTCTCAGTGTAAGAAAAGCCTCTTCACACACAGTATTTCAGATGATTGAATAAAACTTCTTCTTTCACAGATTCACATCTGTTTCTCTTAAGAGATTTGAGAGTGATGCAGATATTCATGTGAAATCCTTGATGAATCTGTGATAGTATGAGATTAACTTAAGAAACTATTATATATAATGTATATTTCTCAGCTGCAGTTAATTCACTATAACATTCAATTTCTCTGAGATGAGATGTATACAGTCATCATTCACTACATGTTCTATAAACTTCAACTCTTTCATTTTAAACACACACTTGATTGATTTGATATAGAGCTTATACTCTGTCAGAGTTATAAGCACTTTATTGAGATGCTTCAGATATTCATTATATAAGTTTAAAAAGACTAGAATGTCATTGAGATATATAAGATATAAGATTTCATTCTGTTTATAAAGAATTGTATTCATCATTATTTAGAAGATGATAAGTGCATTTATCAGATTAAATAACATTATCAGGAATTTGAACTTCTCTCATTGTGTATTAAATGCAGTTCACAGAACTAACAGTTCATCTATACAGATCTATCAGTATTCTGAGAGAAGATTAATCTTTAATAGATATCAGGCATTTCTGACTGTATTCAACTGTTGTTGAATTCATAACAGTGAATATTCATTCTTGATTGTAAGCTTATTAAGTGTTTGATAATTGATACACATCTGTCACTCTTCACCTGTCTTTTTCATGAATAGAACTGGAAAGCTTCACACACTTGATGAGAGTTGTATAAGATCATGTTCTAGAAGATTGATAATCTGATGCTTCTATTCTTCAAGATGCATTTGTGACAGAAGATACACATTCTGATTGACTGGTTTTGCATCCCCTGTGTCAATCTCATGTATGAATCCTTGTTTCAGCAGCAATTTCAGTGAAAGATCTGTTTGAAAGATCTTCTCATGCTTCTTCAGAAGCTTCTTCATACACTTATTCTTCTGTATATTCTTTATCTTGGTTTTCTTCACTTTCAGATCCTGTATGACATACAGAATGCTTTTGAATGAGGTCTTGTGAATCATTCTCTTTGCTTGTTAATGTGTAAGCAGATTTAATCCTTCTATATCAGAGATGTGAAATGTTCTTCTCATATCAGTTGATAGAATTGTATGAATCATTTTCTTTCTATCAGTCAACTGCATATGACATGTACATCATTGAATCTGTGAATTGAATCTTTGAAATCAATTGAGTCTGAGAACAAGGTTGTATTTCATGTTCTGCAGCTCTCACACTCAAATATAGCAAGATCATTCTCTGAAGTGCAAGAGAACTCTTACTTTTGCAGGTGATATCAGATATCAGTTATCAGATAATCTTATATATCAGAGATTCTTCACTCAGCAGACCTCTTTCAATCTTCAGATTATATAATCATCAATATATTATATAGAAGCTTCTGTGTTCACTAACACTTTTACAGCCATCTCTCAATTCTTACTCAAGTGCCCTCTATACATTAACATTTCAGGTCTCAAGACATTGAGATGAGTGTTCACTTCATTCTCACTCACATCTCATTCAGAAGCCTGCTTCTTCTTTATATTCACAGAATTCAGAGAGTTATCTAACACAGACATCTCTTTCACTTTAAAGACTTTTCATAGAATATCAGTGAGTGTCTCTGAGCTTACTAATTCTGCTAGTTTTTTAACTTTCTTACTTCTCTTAACTGTGTATGCTGAGTGCAATCTTTTACATCATGATTTTGATGTCTGCAGTTGAAGCAAGCTCAATACTCATGATATCAAGATTTTCACTCAGAGAATTCCTTTTTCAGAGAATTCAGCACTTTAGTGATAGCATTCAGATCTAGATTTATTGTGTCTGAGTGTGTGACTTGTGTCATAGAAGTCTGATTACTCATTCTCTGCTGAGATATACTCAATTACAGTATTTTCTGTTGTAATTGACTTACTTATTTCTGTACAATGAGAATATTATATGCTTTCTTCACTGTGTCTGACTGTAAGATTAAGTATTTTCATTTCACTCTCAACTCAGATGTAAGATCATGAATGAAGATCTGTAAATAGAAAGATATTGAAAGCTCTTCATTCAACATAAGATAGTGTAAGCTGAAGTGTGTGAAGTATAATATAAGATCACTCACTTATCTACACTCAGTGAAGTGTTCATAACACTTGTCTCATACATTCACTTTCTCAAAGTTATGCAAGATTCACTTAGAAAACTCATTTCATATTTATAAGAATGAATATTGCTTCAGATCTGTAAGATTTATCTTTTCATCAGTCATTTATAATAACTTTACTTTTTTATATAGAAACACAGCAGATCTTAAGACTTGTTGAAATTCTATTAACTATCTGTCTGTGAGTTCATATTCAATCTGATAATATGATTGCATCTGACTTAGTCAGCTGATTACAGCATTATTTTTTCAGTCACTATTAAAGCTTAATGACTCTGACAGATCTCTCAGCTTGATGTATCTTATGCTCAGATTCTTATTCTGCACAGCAGTCTTCAATGATGTGTATGCTTCTGAAGAGATTGTGAATAATTATGATAAGATCTTCAGATTCAGTATAGTTATCTATCTGTGTAAATATTCAATCTTCTGCTGCAGATCTAAGATCTGGTTTTCTCTATTCTTATTGATGATGATAATTATGTCAGTGAAGCTCTTCATAGTGAATACTTAATCTGCAGTGAATGCTAATTATTGTTTAGTTTCTGCCTCAGTCTGTCACTGTATACACAAGATCTTGATTTTGTTTAGAATTCTTGTACATGTATAAAGCTTTGATTTCAGTTCAGTGATCTCAGTTATTTTTCTTACTATTTTGAGTAAACTCTCTGAGAGGTTCTGCATATCTTTCAGTTCAGATAGCAGAGAAGAGTATTATTTATATCAGCTAGAGAAGGTATTCATTTCAGTGATTTCTCATTGATTATACAATATCTATTGTTATATCACTATGTTATTATATCAGTATATCATTCTATCACTATATTGTTATATTGCTATATTGTTATATAATTTCTGTTATCATTGTACAACTTCAGTGATGATCATTTCTCTCTTTTTATTCTTCTTTTGAGTAGGGAGTGAACTTCTTTGAATCTGATTCATCACTTTCATTCTCTTTCTCATATCTCATCTGTTTATGTCTTATACATGGCATTCACCTGAGTGTGAAGTTTTTCTTCAATAAGCAAAGCAGTATCAATCAGATGCTCTTCTACTCATCACTCTTCATACACTATCTTTTGAGACATTTCTAGAACCACACTGGCATGATAACTATGAATCACTTCATAGATAGAATTATCACACTCTGAAGAAGTCTGTGCTTCTCACTGGTTTTTTAGACATGCTATCAGATGTGATTCAAAGGTTGCTTAAGCCAGTGTATGATTACAGGCATATGCCGGCTTCTTATATTGTAATCTCATACACTAAATTAATTAGTGTACACTATGGCCCCTTTACACTCGTACGCGTACACTAGTAGTTCGGAAGCGGCCGTGTACACTAGTAGTTCGGAAGTGGCCGCGTTATTATCCGACGGTCATACGTTCTTCCGAACCACATTCTCATTGATATTTAATCAAATTTTCACTGAGACTTGTTATTGAAAAAATATGAAAAGTAAGTGATCTTAAATTAAAAATAATGAAAAATAATTATTTATTGAAAATTACAGAATTTAAAACTATAAAATATATTCAGTTATATTTTAAATTATTATTAATAATAGAATTATTAATAAGATAATATAAGTAAATATAGAATAGTTAAAAGTTATATTAATAAAAATCTTTTATAAAAAGTTTAATATAATATTTTAGAAAAATTAATATTATATATATTTAACTTGTTAATTAAGCTGCTACTGGCTCAGTGACGTAGTGATTAACTATGCTATTATGAAGTCTCAATTAACGGCCTTTTCCCTGGAGAATGAATGTTAAGAGAGAGTAGGTTTGAACTCTGCAAGAGCTATCTTAATCACAGCTTTCACTGTTAAGTTATAAAACAGTATCAGAGATCTCTGAATGCACTATAGTAAATTATTATCAAGCTTAAGATATTCATTCTGAGAATTCTCAGACATTAATTCTCACTAATCTTAGAGTTAACAGTCTCTCAGATACTTTAAGTTAAATTAGTACTAGAGTAATTGAGATCTAGAGTGTCTGTAGAATAGTAAATTATTATTAAGCTTAACTGATCAGATTTTATTTCTCTTACTTTAGACACTCACTTCTGAGAAATGAGATTTAAAAACTATTTAATTAGAATACTCTAAGTCTAGTAAGAATCTAGATGAGATAAGATCTAAATACTCTTAATAAATAATTAGTATAAGCAAGACTGTGACAGTTAATTAATAAGCTGAAATACTGAGATTAACAGCTGAAAGATTAGAGACTTAACTAGAATTGAATAGCTCTGATATTATTCTTAGTGAGAATCTTACTTATAAGTAAGCTAGTTATAGAAGCTAGCTGAGTGATAATTCTTTAAAGAGAATAATAATCTCTGAAGCAGATCTGAGAGAACAGAGACAGTGATCAGTTATATAGAGTGTTAAAATATATATATAGCTTAAGATGTAAACTGTAGACAGAATCTCATGTGATATTTCCATAAGCAAAAAAAAAAACCGCTCCACCACGAACTCGCTCGATTTTTCGAATAAGAACCCGCCGATAGATCCATCGAAAAGCCCTCGATCATACGAGCATTCTGACCCCATCGCCGACCGCATACCCTGTGTGGTGGTGGAGTTATCCAGCCAAATGTGAACTGGACGGTGTTCAAAACTCCTGTGTGAAAGTATCCCTCATTCTCCCCTATCACACCACAACCCTGGGCCAAAGTGCCATACAAATTGTAAGGTGAAGAGACCTAGCCATATGCACCAATCTTCTCAATTTTGGAAGATCTTCAATCTGTAGTTGTGGAGATATCTGAGGAGCGACCTCCGCGAAAACCCTGTCCATCTTTGATATTTCAAAACACCAACACCAAGTCCCACTGTTGTACCGCCCTTCCTAATCTGGCCCATCCCTGACAGAAAAATACAAAAAGATACCTCGGTGATAATATCAAGCACATAATCAATGGCCACTTCTGAAGTGTAACCTCCGCGGTCTGTCTTTGATGTATCTGGACATCAATGCCAAGTCTCGCCCTCATACCACTTCTCTCAATCTGGCCCATCTCTGACAGAAAAGTACAAAAAGATACCTCAGCAACTGTACTCAATACATAATCAGCAGATATGACAACTATAAAATCAGTATATTCCAAGGTCTGACTGAGCCTTTGATCCCTGCACAGTGAGATATATTAAATCTAGTTTTAATATCTTAATATTCAATAGATTCTGTAAGAGATTGAGAACAGCAACACTAGGTTTCTATTGAATTTGAGAATTAACTCTATATTAATATAATCATTGACAAAGTCTTCTATTTTGAGATATAAATAATCAGTTTCTCTACATCCTGCTGACAATATTTATATTATTATATAGAAATAGACTTATATTCTCTATAATATCAAGACTCTGAAGAGGGAAAGTCTTGATAGAGAGTATACAGTAGTGCATATTTTAGCAGTTTCTATCTCATTCTTCTGCAGCAGTTAATGCAAAAAAAAGATTTTAGAAATAGTTTTTTACTTCTCTTAAAAAAGTAAGATGTTTTTCTCTGAGTTTTACACAATATTCTTACAAAGAATTAAAAACAGAGTTGTTTTCTGTCATAATTTCATATTCTTTTAAGTAAGAATTACTTTTTCAGTGACTGAAGAGCTTTCATTAATACTTAATTCTTTTTTACACTCTTTATTAACTGATTTGAGTTGCACACCTGTTGTGTGAGGAGAATTGAATAATTTAGAATAAAATTGAATAGTTTTAATCAATTTCTCTTCAAAAAATTGATTTATTTTTTATCAGTTTTTCTCTCAAAAACTGTCATATTATCTAATTTACTATCAATTGATATCATACTTTTTCTCACTGTATTCTAAGAAAGAGATTGTAAAGATTTTATTGATTTATCTTAAAAATCAGTTTTAGTTTATTAGATTCTCTTTAAAAATCTAATCTAGTTACTGAACTAGTGTGAAAAAAATCAGGTGTTTTATACATAAAAGTCTGTGACTCTTCTTTTGAAATAGTCTGATTAACTTTTCAATTGAAAACAGATTTAGAAATCTCTTAATTGAAACAGTCTGACTAACTTTTCAATTCAAAAGAGTTTAATAAATATCTCAATTGAATTAGTCTGATCAACTTTTCATTGAGTAAGAACAATGAGTTCAAAAGTACACTCAGTTAATGTGGAAAAAGATGCTTTCTCAAATGCTATTCCTGAGATTGAAATTCTGAAGAGAAGAAAGAAAGAAGAGATAGAGAAACAACAAGTTCTTGAAATACAGAAACTTGAAAAAGCAAGTAAAATTCTTGAAAAGCAGTGTCTGAGTGAGATAAATGAAGAAGTTCTGTTAATTCTTCATACTCAGACTAGACAACTACAGAAAGTGATCAAGTTCAAACTTAGAATTTCAAACACAGTTCAAAAAACTTTGAAAATTTCTAATACAATCACTGACTCTTCAGTTTACTCTTCTTTCTTTTCTACTTCTTCTTCTTCTTCTTCTTCTTTGAATCAGAAGAAAACATATACTCAAGCAGCTGAATCTGCTGCCTCTAAACCTGCTGTCTCTAAACCTGCTATCTCAAAACCTGCTCAAAATCCTGAGAAAACTGAGAAGAATACTGCTCATGCCTCTATTCATAGAAAAGTGGAAAAGAAAATACAAAAAGAGAAAAACTTTCAAATCTTCAGAAATAGAAGACTTATTCTCAAAGTCTCAAATCAGGACATTCTGCAAAGAAACAAGTTAAACTCAAATCTTATTTTCAGAATTAGAAATGAAATTAATCAGCAGTTCTTTTCTCAGTTGATAACTGATATTGAAGTTCAAAAATCAGTTATAGCTTCAATTGAATCATCATTCTTTAGAAACTTCATCATTCTGACTACAATGTCTGAATTCAGTGCTGAATTCCTTATTCAGAATGAGAATCTCTGAAAGTCAGCAGTAGAATCTTTGTTAAATATAACAATTCTATCTGAAAGAGATGAAAAGTGAGACAAACTCATTCTTCATGATATTTCAGTTGAAATTTTTGACTGTGAAGAAGAAATGCTACTTCTCAAAAATGAATTGAAAGAATACAACTCTATTCAACTGAGAAAGAAGCCTGTATGACTAAATTCAATTGAGTTCAGACAAAGCAGGAGAAATGCCTCTGTTCTAGTATATATAAAAACACTTGAACAGTCAAAGATCTCTGAAGTAAGAGTAGCAGGTTTGAAAATGAGAGTTCATGAATACAAAGACTCAAGAATGAATCTCAAAGCTCAAACACAGTATTCAAACTGTCAAAGATATGAACACTTTACAATCTTATATTTTAGAGACTTAAAATGTGCATTCTGTGCCAGAGATCACAAAACTAGTGAGCATAAATGTGAAACATGCTTAAAAAGAGATGAAATTTGTTAACATACTCTGCTTAAGTGCTCTAATTGCAAAGAAAAACACGCATCTAGCTTAAAAGAATGTATATTTACTCCTAGAACTCAAAAGAACTGGAGAAAAGATGAAGCTCAAAGTCAATCTAGAACTGAAGAGAAGAGTCAAGCCAGTAAACTCACAACTGCAAGCTTAAAAAGAAGAAACTCTCAACTATCTAAGTCTTCAAACTTCAACTCTTCAGCTAAATGTAAACAGAACTTGAATTCTCAAACTTCTGTTAAGATTAGAGAATTGAGAAATGACTCTGATGATAAACTAGATATAATGTAAGCAGTTGAGATTTCTACTTTTCAGAACAGTTATAATCTACTATCTGATGATAGTGATTAGATTCTACTCTACTCTCTTTTAGTATGAATATACAACAAAAACAACAAAAAAAGTTTAAAAACTCTTCAAAAATCACATTTATTCAAAATAATGTGAATAGAAACTCAAATTGTATTTATTCTTGTCTTCAAATTGCATTTGAATAAAAAGTTGATTTTATACTGCTTCAGGAGCCGAATTTTGATGCTGAGCAAAAATATGTTATTTCTCATTCAAGCTACTACTGCTTTTTATCTCAAAAGTCTGAGATAAAGTCAAGAGTAGTGATCTATGGAAGAAAGAGATCAAGATATTAATTTAATCTGAGATTTGATATCATGTCTGACTCTGATATTCTGGTGAGTGATATTATAGATAAAGAAAATGAGTTTGATACTATACAGCTCATAAATATCTATAATGAAAAGTCATTGAAGGAAAATAACAATATCTGAACAATTGATAGAGAATTTCTGAACATAACTTCATCAAGAAACTCTATAATTACAGAAGATTTCAATGCACATCATCTCTGATGAAATTCAGAATGCAAGAGAGCAGTGAGAGCTGATAATCTGATTGAATGAACCTTTGAATATTCAATAGATTTAGTTAATAAGTCTGATTAACAAACATTCTTTAGAAAAGGCATGAAATAGAAGTCTATTATAGATCTAATCTTCATGTCACAAAATCTAATGAAAAGAAGACTTGTAAACTGGTTTATTGATTCAAATGAGACATCAGAATCAGATCATGAGATTATTCAATTTAATATTGAACTGAGTGAAAAATAAATGAGTGAAAATCCTCTTCTCTCTAATCAGTATAACTTTGAAAAAGCTGATTGAAAAGCAGTTGAAGAAAGTATAAAACTACTAAAATCTGAAAGATAGAATGAGCTATATTGAAATTCTGATCAAGATATCTCAAATGAAATGCTTGAGAATAGAGTGAAGCTTATTACATCTATTATTCTAATAAGTGTTAGAGATAATATTTTAAAAAGAAAATCTTCTGAGTATTCAAAATCTTGATGAAATGAGAATATCTCATCTAAAAGGAAAGAATTAGCTACTGCTAGAAGAGATTGAAAAAATAATGTAATATCTGATGAAGAGTTCAAAGCTGTCAGAAATGAATATTTTTCAGATATCAAAAGAGCTAAAACAGACTGCTGGAATAAATTTCTTGAAGAAGCATAAGAGAAGAAAATTTTTAAAGCTTTTAACTATACTAAAACAAGAAGTGTAGCAAAACTTTCAGCCTTAGAATATGAGTTTCAGAATGAATCATATACAGCAAACTCTTTTGAGAAAAAATGTCAAGCTTTTATGAGAATTCTCTTTCAGAACTTATCAGACTCAGATTCAGATTCAGAGGAAGAGAATATATCACTTCTCAACTACATTGATAAAAATGACTGGGAATGGCCTGATCTTACACAAGATGAATTAGAGTCAGCTATCTTCTCAAGTTCTGTTAAAACTGCTGCAGATCCTGATTCAATTAATCACTTGATTATTCAAAATACATATTCCTACTTAAAGAATGAATATTTTGAGCTCTTTTTCAATCTCTTGAAAAATGAATATCATTCTGAATACTGGAGAGAAGCCACTGAAGTGATTCTTGCAAAACCTAATAGAAAAACTTCAATTTCTAAGTCATATAGAGTAATATCTCTATTGAACTGTTTAGAAAAGGTTTTAGAAAAGATAATAGCTACTTGACTATCTTTTATAAGCTCTATAGATGATTCTCTTTTATTCAGTGAATAAATGAGAGATAGAAAACAGTGTTCTGCAATTGACACTGTTCTCTCAGTTGTTCATGATATTCAAATAGCAAAGCATGAGAATCTGGTCTCAACTGCAGTTTTTATTGATATAAAGAGAGCATTTGATCATGTTTCAAAGTCAAAGTTAATTCAGACATTGAAGATATTAAAACTGCCACTTTCTCTAATAAAATGAGTTAACTGTTTTATGTCTAAAAGAATTATACAACTCTTCTTTGATGAAATGAAACAAGACAAGACTGAGATAAAAATAGAAGTATCACAGGGATCTTCAATCTCACTCATTTTATTTGCAATATACACTGCATATCTATTCAAGAATAGAAATATGAGAATAGTGTGATCTTCAAGTTATATGAATGATATTGGTCTAGTCTACAGCTCAAAAACTATCAAAGAGAATTTGAAAGTAATTGAAGAAGCTGCAAAGAAAATCTTTGTTAGAGCAGATATCAATCAAATTCAATTTGATATGAATAAAACTGAGTTAATTCATTTCTTTTCTAGACTCAATGAGAAAGAACTATCTCTAACTCTTTTAAATAGAGAGATTAAACTCAGTGTAAATATCAAATGATTAGAAGTATGATTAAACTCCAAGTTGAATTTTAAGTATCACATTCAATAAAGAACTGTCAAGACAGAAAGACTATTGAACAACATAATCAGACTATCAAATACAGAGAGAGGTCTATTCTTCCAGGCTATGACACAGTTATATATAGCCTGTATTACATCAGTAGCTGATTATGAAGTTCAAGTTTGATGAAATAATCAAGGGAATTTCACTGAACTCTTTCAAAGTCTGTAAAACAGAGTCTTGAGAAGAATTCTGAGAGCATTCAAATCATCTTCTATTAAAGCAATGGAAATTGAAGCTTCAATTCCTCCTCCTACTATTAGATTTGAAAAGGCCTGTATAAACTATGCTCTGAGAGTTGTAAAGATGAGCTTAAATCATATAATCAGAGAAAGAGTCTCTTCTTCATTTTCATTAATTAACTCTGGAAATGAACTGGATTGAAATAGATTTCTTGATTGAAATGAAAATAATTCTTCAAAGAAAATGCCTTCTCAACTGTACAGACTATACTCTCTGATTAAAAATCAATTTTCTTCTTTAAATGTTGAAAAAGTTGATCATGAGAAGTTATCTCTCTGAAGAGAAAAGCTTGAATCTCTTATAGACTTACAAATAAGTGAACTATCAAAAGAGAAAGAATATGAACAGCATTTGAAGAGAATTTCTACAATCAATATAAAAGACTCTATTCTGGTTTATTCAGATGGCTCAAAAAATGAGAACTTGAATAGATTAGATGCAGGCATTGCTTATACTGAAGATAATATTAATTTTATCTCAGATTTCTGGAATCTAGGCTCTGAATGTGAAGTCTTTGATGCTGAACTATTTGCAATAGTGAAAGCTTTCAAACTCATTGAAATAAAATCTCATAAAAGAGGAAATTGTTTGAAAGAGGTATGAATATTCTCTGATAGTCAAGCTGCTTTAAAAAGACTTAGAAATAGTCAGATTCATAATGATCAAATGAATCTTGAACTGATCTTAAACTCTGTTTTGAAAATTCAAAAGAGAAGAATATCAAAGCTGATAATTCATCTGCACTGAGTTCCTGCTCACATGAATATTCATGATAATGAATTGGCTGATTCAGCTGCAAAAAAGGGTGCAGAATTAAGCAGATCTATTCAAAAAATTATGTCCTGATCTTTTATAAAGAGAAAAATAAAAGAATCTTGTTTAGACAAGTGGAATGAAAGCTGGCAGAAACAAAAGAAGAGTATACATTATTCAAGATTTGAAACAAAACCCAAGTGGAAATCTTGTTCAATTAAATGTAAAAAGAAAATATTCTCATCTATAATACAGCTGAAACTAGAACATGGCTATTTCAAATCTTATATACAAAGATTTGATGATAGATTTGACTCAATAGAATGCTTATTCTGCAATACAAATGAGAATTCTGAGCATATTGTAATACACTGTGCATTATACAATAGTCTCAGAGCCAGATTGAAAGAGAAGTATGATCTAAATCAATTAAATATGAGATTCTTATTCTCAACTGAGACAGGAATTAAATACTTAATAGACTTTCTATCAGAAACTCAAGCAGCTACAAGAAAATGACTAAATTCAGAATTATCTGAGTATGAAGAGGAGAAAATTAATCAGATATAGTCTGTTAAAACAGCTATACACTCTCTTTTAATAATTTGTTTTGTTATAGTCTCTCTTTACTTTATCTTTTTCTTTATCTTTTTCTTTCAATTTCTTTCTATCTATTTACTTAATGTGTCTATCTTTGAGACTGTGTTCTTTTTCTCTTTTCTTTTGTCATGATATTGTCAAATGATTTCAAAGTATCAAAAGATGTTAAAACACTGCAATTTGTAAACAGTTTTTATATTCTGGGCTGGAATTTTCTGATTTTGCATATCTGAAATTGATGAATGTATAATAGTTAACTTTACAGACATAGAAAAAACCCTGAGAACTAAAGTTCTCAGGTAGATGTCATAGTCTCTGACTGCATACATCTATAATTGAAGAATAATAATAATAATGTAAACTGTAGAGATCTTATTCTATAGCTCTCTTTACTATACTTATTTCTTTCTATTCTTTTCTATCTAACTATTTAATATATCTATCTTTAAGACTATGTTCTCTTTTTCTTTGTTATAATATTTTCAAATAATTTCAAAGTATTAGAAGATGTTAAAATACTGTAATTTATAAACAGTTTTTATATTCTGAGCTGAAATTTTCTGATTTTATATATCTGAAATTGATAAGTGTATAATAGTTGACTCTATAGATATAGAAAAAACTCTGAGAATTAAAGATTCTCAGATAGATATTATAGTCTCTAACTGTATACATCTATAATTAAAGAATAATAATAATAATAATAATAATAAGCTGCTACTAAATAAATTAAGTAATATATTATTAAAATAAATATAATAATTATTAATACTTCTTTTACTACACTGTAATATATAAGCTATTATCTAAGACTTTTATTCTCAAATCTTTTAAAAATATAATAATAATTAATTACATTTATTAGACTTTAATTTTCTTATTAAAAAAAATATTTATATAGAAATAACTATAAAGTTTAAGAAATATAAATAAAATTTCTCAGTTCACTGTATTTTTATTATTATTTTTTATTAATTATTTCTTTAACTTCTATAATATTAATTCTTTTAATAAAATCTTTAAATACAGACTTTATCAGTGACTTAATAAGACTATTAGTTATATTTATTATAAAATTAATATATTTTATTATAATTTTCTCTTTTTCAATTAAATTCTGAAGAATATAATATTTAATTTCAATATAATATAATTTTCATATTAAGAACTTCTCTTTTATTAAATTAATTACTCTTTTATTATTCATTTATAAGTGTGAGTAATGTAATTAATCACTTAATACTTATTTTCATCTAATACTTATCTTTGTAAATTAATTACAATTAACTTTAAATATTAATATCTTAATGAATATTTATTATTTTAATTTTTTAATTTATAATCTATAAATATTAAAACTTATAGTATAATATAATTCAAAATTATTATAATATAGTTAAAATTGATTAAAATATAGATTCAATTATAAAATAAAATACAGTAAAATAAAATATATAATATTTCATTATAAATTAAGAAATATATATTATATATTATTAAAAATAATAATTCTTATATAAATATATTATAATTTAATAAATATTAAATTATTTTATTTAAGAATTCTATATTTTAATTTTTAAGAATTTTTAATTTTTTTATTATAATTTTTTTTATAAATTACAAGTAAAATATTGAAAGTTCTTGAAATTTTAAATTTTAAAAAATAATTTATTAAATATAAATATATTTAGACTGACTGCTGAGATTATAAATTTTATATTTAATCTTATTTAATCTAATTTTATACATTTCTTAGTATAAATCTTACTAAGACTAAGTGTAGTGTATGCTACTATGTAGAGTCAGATATAAGGGTAAAAACTTGTCTGATTCTCTAAAAGATGAGAGATGAGTGTACACTCTTATATATACAGTGATTGTTTTATAGAGATTAACTCTTGTAAAAGAAGCAATTATCTATGAAGAGAAGAATAGAGACTCTGTAGAGAAGAAGTGAACACTCTTATAGAAGAAGTAATTATATATAAAGAGAAGAATGAAGACTCTGTAGAAAAGAAGTGAAAGCTCTTATAGAAGAAGTAATTACATATGAAGAAAAGAGCAGAGAGAGAAGATAGAAGCAGAAGCTTCAGAAAATAGTAAGAAATAAAGCAGAAGCTAGAGTTGAATAGAGAATTGACTTGAATAGAGAGTAGAAGTATGTCACAGTTCTTCTATCTGAAAGAATATGTTCATGAAGAAGAAAAAATGACATTGAAAAAAGATAACAGATATTGCAGACACTAGGCTCAAAGAGATAAATATTGTTTAAAAGTACTAGTTTGTTTATATATACTGCAGATATCATAGAAAACAAGAGACTGAGTGATAGAATTGCTTATTCATACAAAGAGTAATCAGATATAAGAATTGTTTGTTCATATAAAGAGTGAAAGATGTAAGAATAACTTGAAAAGAAATGATAAGAAAGAAACAGAAGTTCTTTAATCTAAAAACAGCTGTAAGAAAAGAAAGAGATTGTAAAGAAATTGCAAGAAGTTTGAATGAGAAAGAGTTCTTTGATGAGATAGATAAGAGTGAAAGTTTCATTGTAATAAGAAAAAGATTCTGTGAGTGATAGAGATTGATGTAGATGAATGATTATATTAATATATATATTACAATTACTTTCTTCTTACTCTTCTCTTATTTCTTACATTATCTTGCTAAAATTTAACATAGCAGAATTAGCGAAAATTGTGACATATGAAAGATTAGATTATAGAAATGATAAGCTTCAAGAAGAAGTTAACAGCTGTGAAGACAGGCGTAGTGAGTATGATGAAAAAGGTCTTAATCTTAGAGAAATTGTTTCAGTTGTTAAGTCAGAAGAAGTGTGATACTCTTCTTCATATAAGTAATAGAGAAGAGAAGACAGGTGAGAAGACTGATGAAGAGAAGACAGATGAGAATGAGATGAAAGAAAATAATAAAGATGAAAAGTTAGAATTCTGAACAGAAAGTGAGTCAGAAATCTTCAATTCTGATAACTTTGAAGATGAGCTTCTGACACTATCAACTTATCTTTCCATGTACAAAGTGATCAAAGACTAAGATAAGAGAAAGGCAGTAGTATCTTATCATCACTCAGCTAGGCTGCATGATGCTATTATTATTATTATTATTATTATTATTATTCTTCAATTATAAATGTATGCAGTCAGAGACTATAACATCTATCTGAGAATCTTTAGTTCTCAGAGTTTTTCCTATATCTATAAAGTCAACTATTATACATTTACCAATTTCAGATATGCAAAATCAGAAAATTTCAGCTCAGAATATAAAAACTGTTTACAAATTACAGTATTTCAACATCTTCTGATACTTTGAAATCATTTGAAAATATCATGACAAAGGAAAAGAGAATATAGTCTTAAAGATAGACACATTAAATAGATAGATAGAAAAGAACAGAAGAAAACAAGTACAGTAAAGAGAGACTATAACAAAATAAAATTATTAAAAGATAGTGTATAGCTGTTTTAACAGACTATATCTAATCAATTTCTGCCTCTTCATATTCAGATACTTCTGAATTCAGTCATTTTCTTGTAGCTGCTTTAGCTTCTGATAGAAAGTCTATTAAGTATTTAATTCCTGTCTCAGTTGAGAATAAGAACCTTACATTTAATTGATTTAAATCATACTTCTTCTTTAATCTGACTCTGAGACTATTGTATAATGCACAATGCATTACAATATACTCAGGATTTTCATTCATATTGCAGAATAAGCACTCTGTTGAATCAAATCTATGATCAAATCTTTGTATATAGAATTTGAAATAATCATGTTCTAGTTTCAGCTGAATTATAGATGAGAACATTTTCTTTTTACATTTAATTGAACAAGATTTCCACTTTGATTTTGTCTCAAATCTTGAATAATGTATGCTCTTCTTTTGTTTCTGCCAGCTTTTATTTTACTTATTTAAACAAGATTCTTTTATTCTTCTCTTTATAAAAGATCAGAACACTGTTTTTTGAATAGATCTGCTTAATTCTGAACTCTTTTCTACAGCTGAATCAGCTAATTCATTGTTGTAAATATTCATATAAGCTGGAACTCAGTGTAGATGAATTATCAGTTGTAATATTCTTGTTTTTTAAATTCTCAAAATAGAGTATAAAATCAGTTTAAGATTCATTTGATTATTATGAATCTGACTATTTCTAAGTCTTTTTAAAGTAGCTTGACTATCAGAGAATATTTATATCTCTTTCAAACTATTTTCTCTTTTATAAGATTTTATTTCAATAAGTTTGAAAGCTTTCACTATTATAAATAGTTCAGCATCAAAGACTTCAGATTCACAGTCTAAATTCTAGAAATCTGAGATAAAATTGATATTATCTTCAGTATAAGCAATGCCTCTGCCTAATCTATTCAAATTCTCATTTTTTGAGTCATCTGAGTAAATCAGAATAGAGTCTTTTATACTAATTGTAGAGATCTTCTTCAAATACTGTTCATATTCTCTCTCTTTAGATAGTTCACTTATTTGTAAGTCTATGAGAGATTTCAGCTTTTCTCTTCAGAGAGATATCTTCTCATGATCAATTTTCTCAACATTTAATGAAGAAAATTGATTCTTAATAAGTGAACATAGTCTATACAGTTGAGAGAGCATTTTCTTTAAAGCATTATTCTCATTTCAATCAAGAAATCTATTTCAATTCAGTTCATTTCCTGAGTTAACTGATGAAGATGAAGAAGAGACTCTTTCTCTGATTATATAATTTAAGCTCATCTTCATGACTCTCAGAGCATAGTTCATACAGGCCTTTTCAAATCAAATAGCAGAAGGTGGAATTGAAGCTTCAATTTTCATTGCTTTAATAGAAGATGATTTGAATACTCTCAGAATTCTTCTCAAAGCTCTGTTTTATAGACTTTGAAAGAGTTCAGTGAAGTTATCTTAATTGTTTCATTAAACTTAAACTTCATAATCAGCTACTGAGATAATACAGACTATGTATAACTGTCTCATAGTCTGAAAGAATAGACCTCTCTCAGTATTTAATAGTCTGATTATACTATTCAGTAGTCTCTCTGTCTTGATGATTCTTTGTTGAATATGATATTTAAAATTCAACTTGGAGTTTAACCATACTTCTAGTCATTTGACATTCAAACTGGGTTTAATCTCTTTATTCAAAAGAGTTAGACTTAGTTCTTTCTCATTAAATCTGGGAAAAAAGTGAATTAACTCAGTTTTATTCATATTAAATTGAATTAGATTGATATCTGCTCTAACAAAGATTTTCTTTACTGCTTTCTCAATCACTTCTAAAATCTCTTTAATTATCTTTGAACTGTAGAGTAGATCAATATCATCTATATAACTTGAAGATCTCACTATTTTCATCTCTCTATTCTTGAATAGATATGCAGTGTATATTGCAAATAAAACAGGTGAGATTGAAGATTCTTGTGATACTTCTATTTTTATCTCAGTTTTATCTTGTTTTCTTCCATCAAAGAATAGTTGTATAATTCTTTTAGACATGAAACAATTAACTTATTTTATTAGAGAAAGTGGCAGTTTTAAGTTAAATAAGTTATTAACATAAGCAATTATTATCAAGAGTACTCATTATTATATAGTATTAATATCTGTTGATTGACCTATAGTATTCACTAGACTGATGAAGAAGTTCAGAGAAGCTGTACATTGCTAAGAAGAACTGCATCATGAAAGAAAGAATTCAGAGTTATTATTTCAAATTCAGACTGTTTTCTTCACAGCTATGTCAATATCACTTTCATCTACTGAGTAGCTGAAAATGGACTTATAGACATGATTCAGTTTGTTAAGAATGTGATTCTTTCACATCTTGAGAACTTTGCCTCAGAACTGCAGAACATCTTCAATAAGTTATAATGAAATTAACCTTGTATTACTAAGAGAAGTATGAATAAACTGACTGTGTAACTGTGTCTGAGATCAGAACCAGAATTTTTGATAGTCTCATTGCTAATTTAACAGATTTCATTACATGATTCTAACATTAGATAGTAGTTTTATACTGTCTCAGTGAGACTTACTATCTACTCTTATCACATTTTTTAAATGAGATCATGATTTTCACTTCTCAATTTAAATTATTTTTATTGCTTTAAATGACTTTAAATCTCATTTGAGTGTTATCAAAAAGTGTTACTTTTTAAAAAATTAAAAATAGTCTAAAAAAAACCTTAAAATGTCTAAAAATAGTAACTTTATGTCACGAATGAAACTAAATGAGATTAAATGAGATCACTTTCTTATTTTTTTCAAGTCATGGTTTCATTTTGAGATCTGATATATAGTCACTTTGCATGTTTGTTTAATGATTAGTCCCAGAAGAATTCATGCCAAGAAATGTATAAGACCAGATTAAATGAGAATCAAATGTGAAATTCATGATCCCAGCAGTCAGTCTAAGTATGAAACATTTGAAAAATCTCTTTGTTATTATATTGCAACTCATTGTGAAGCTTTATCTCATCTACCAGCCTTCAAAGTTCTGTACTGATTTCATTCCTCATTATGTTGAATGAATAAGATTGAAGAAATGTTTCAGTCTTTCAATTAGTATCTGAAGATCATTTCAATTGACACTATTTCAGATTTATTAACTATAATTTACATGTAAATCATTGTCATCTAATCTGGCTTGAGTTGTTTGTCATTCAACTAGTGAAGCTACAAACATTACTTCACCTTGTTTTTTCAGTGACTATTACTTTGGTATTATCATCTGTCAAAGTTCTTGTGATCTTGAGCTTTTTCTAAAGAGGTTAACTTCCTCTGAAAATCAGTCTTTTAAACTTTCCTTGCTCAATGAAAGCAGTGATTGATTGTCACTGATGTGTCATCACTCAGACTATCTATGTCATTGCAGTACATGCGGGATGAGAAAGATCAGAAGCATGTAAAATGCAGTCAGAGATGTCAGACTATGTCTAGAGCACAGAGAAACTTGCATTGATCACTGTGAGAGCATGAGTGCAATATACATATTCAGCTTGAGTTCACTAATTAAGGCCAAACTTTGCATCTCAATGCTTTTGACTATAAGAGATGCTTCACCGCTCACTCATTGCCTTGTTTGAATACAGACTGCTCATTCATGTTGATTCATACTTAAATTATTATCTTACACACAAGGAGAAATTTTACTCTTATTATTTCATGCAAAGAGTGTGCTTACTATTATTATACAAAGTTAATTGATATATTATTTCTTTGTCATATAAGTCTTTCAGTTTGAGTTTGAATCAATCTGTACAGTGTACATTGACAATCTTCTGTTACTTATCTCTTTGCTAGAAAGTTATCAATATAGAAGCAGAAAAATGCATATGACAATCATTGTCTGAACTAAAAAATATTCAATCAAAGTTGAGCACATAGTTCAGTGAAGCACTGTTGCCAGCTTGCAGAGAGCATCTGTAAAATTCTCTAGTTTTGAGATCATGTCAATGGTACATGTTCTCCTTCATATGTGGTAGTTTTCACTAACAGAATCAGGCTTCAACCTCTGTTCTCCAGCTTTTAAAGTGTGAAGACAGCTACTTTGTCAGTGCAGGCACTGACAAGTTACTCCCAGCCTCACTATTCAATCTTATAAGATCGTGGGCGGGAGTTGCCATGGCGTTTGAGACTGATTATATCAGAGATGTAATGTAATACATTCAGTTGTACTCATTTAGTAATGATCACCTGCATATCTCTAATGAAAAGACTACTTTTTCTTGCACTGTTACACTCTCTTTTTCTGAATTACATACTCACTTCATAACTATTTCATCTGAAGCTCTGAATACGTGGCCTGAGCGGATTTTATAGTGGGAAAACAAGAGACAATCTTTCAGAAGAAAGTGCATGTATAATTGAAGAGTTAATTCTGCTGTCACTATAAGCTTTGTAATCAGATTATGAACAGACTTGTGAAGATATGTATATAAATGCTGTGATTGATGTCAGTGTTATATATAATTTCTCACTGGTACAGCAATTCATCTCTCAGTGTGTTTTTCATTTGATCTTTTTTTTCTCTCTATGACTCTGCTCAACCTGCCATCACTTTCATACTTGTCAAAAATATCATGAACTAAGTATCAAGTCTTATTGATTCTCTTTTAAATATCATATTCTCTGAATTCATATTTATTAACATATTTCACAGAGCTTTTAATCTGAGTCTTCTGTTCAATATTCTGATTGTTGAATATGCATTTGTTTATGTCTATATCTGAGTATATGATGGAATCTGAAAATTATGTGCTGTGAAGATTGAAATTGAACTGTGTAGTGAGAAGTATGAATATGTAATCATCTTTCTAGAATTCTGAGTTATCAGGTGCCTGTCTCAAAGAGTTAGAAGTGAGAAATGAAGTGAAGAGAATATATCTGAGAAGAAAGAGTGAGACTGAAAAATCATTGAAGTATTGTAAGAATATCAATTTCAGCTCAACAGAATTTGTTTATTTCTATTCAGAAGTTCAATATTTCAGTTTCAGTGAATGAAAAGAAGCTTTGAATTCAACTCTGAGAAGTGCTACAGTCTGTGAGTTTTAGGCTGATTCTGTAAGTCAATTGAAGAATTACTTACAGAAGTCAGATTATATTATATCTTCAAGAATAAATCCTGCATTACAATTTTCAGCCTGGGAGAAAAGTATGTCTGTCAGATTAAGATTTCATGACAATCTGTTAAAAGCATGAGTTATCAGTTACTTAACAGTATCTCTCTATCAGAGGAATAAAAGAAAGAAGTTTGTAATAATATATACAGTTTCTTGAATACTCTGTCAGTGTATGTGAAAACAGAAAGATTATATCACTGTGATTACCTATTCAATGAGCTCTCTGAGACTGGGAAAACCAGCCTTACACTTGCTTTGATAAGTAAATTCAGTCTGAACATTTACACATTGAGTCTGACAGGTTAAAACATGAGTGATAATGAACTTCAGTGACTCTGTAGTTATCTACTGTGCTATTGTATTCTTCTCATTGAAGATATCAACAGTGCTGAAATCAACTGTGAGAAAACACAAGCTCTACAGCAGAAGAATGATGTGAGGCAAAACAATCAAGTATCACTCTTCAGTCTCTTGAATGTGATTGACAGCATCTCATCCTCTGATGAGAGAGTCTTGATCATGATTACAAACTGTTGAGATTAACTTGATGCAGCCCTTATCCACTCAGAATGTATGAACAAGAAAGTGAAATTTACACTGACATCAAAGAAGTAAATAAAATCGATTTTCCAGCATATGTATACTCATGAAAACACTCATGAAGACTGTATTAATCTTGCAGACATAGCTGCTGAGTTCATCAATCAAGTTCTTAATTGTCAGTATAGTCTGATGAATATTCAGAACTATCTATGAAAATATAGTAATTCTAATTATGCTGTTATGAAAGCTCAGAAGCAATTCTCTACAAAGAAGTGAACTTTTATGTTATTTTCTACACAATATTCATTAATAATTGATGGCTTGCTTAGCTAGAAAATGAAACCTGGAGAATACTACATAGCACATCTGTAATGAGAAATGATTGAGATGAACAAACATAGTTCAAAATTTCATATGTATATGATATATTGTTGCACAGAGATAAAATCCTGTGACAGACTATTAGATCATTGCTTAGTGAAAATGCTACCAGTGCATGTAAATGACTGATACTGTATATAAGTCAATTGATAAGCATGTAAATATTGATTTAAGTTGATAAAGAGTCATACATCAATGAGAAGTGTGAAGAGTGTACTGTGTAAAATCATTAAGTTAATATATCTGTGATGATCACAGCAGAGAACATTATCAGTGCTCTAGAAGCAGGTCATTATTTTCAATCTGTTGTTGAAAAAATAATGCTAAAAATGCATATCTCACAATGATGATCTGTGTCTGAGCAGCACAACTGAGATGCCTTGTTACCAGTATTTCAGTACAATTTTGACTCATTCTTTTCTAACTAATTGAATTATTAGCATTATATAATCGAATTTGAGTTAACAGAGCTGCTAAGATTATTTTCCTCAGTTTCAAAGTCTAAACCCGTTGGTGTCATTGCTATCTATGAACGATGTTTCCAGTGTTAAAGTACTATATACAAATAGAGAGAAGCCGTTCTCATGAACAGTATTAAAAGCCTGTTCATTGTTCCTCTCTTTCTTTGATATGACTGTCAAACTACCTAGTTGACCTAGAACAGCAGGAGAAATATTACCTTTCACAGATCATTTCCATGTGGTAGAGACGGAGAAAGATGACGAAGAGAACGAAGAGAATGAAGAGAATGAAGAGAAAGAGAAGAAAGAGGCGGAGGCAGGCAGTACCAGTGACTACTACTCTGAATTGAGAGAAGAAGACTTAATTTCTCTCATATCAAGTGTCACTGATTATTCATAAGAACTCTGTTTCACATCAAAAATACTTATCGCAGCTAACAATCTCAGAAATCTGATAAGAGAATCTCAAACAGACCTGATTCACATAAGCTAAATAAGCAGTACAGCTGAACATATCATATCATGTATTTTGTAAGAGAATGTACCTTTTGATGAGTGCTTTCTTTATACAGTGAAGAGACATATTTACTAACTGATTGATAGCTGAATGATAAGTCTGAGAAGAATTGAATGAACATGATAAATAATTACACTTAATACTCATTATATAAAATCTGATCAGGGCACAGATGCATCAGATATACAAAGACACTTTAAATGAATTATTTCTCACTTTTATAAGTGATAGCTCTCAGAATATTCTTAATATGAGAACAGAAACAGATATCTGAACAATAGAATGTACTGAGTGTGTAAATCAGAAGTCAGTATTTATGAATATCACTTTGAGTCTGACTAATCATCATGGCAGCAAATATCTCAGTGCAGTGATTTGAGAAAATAATTTGAGTCTAATTCAACCTTTCTTGTAAGAAGTGTACTTACTATAAAATATACTCTGATTTATAATTGATTTCAGTGTTTCATCAAATTGTGTTTTTAAGATTGATAACTTTGAGAAATAAAGATTATTATATGAATTTAATTTCATTTATGAACAGAAGTTGAATGATTCAATCTTTAACTGTGAAAAACTGTGCAGAGAAGCTTTTGAGCATTTAAAATCTGATAAATACTTCAAACTCAAATCACTTGAGCACAGCTTTCTCTCAGATGACAAGACATATAAAAAAGTCATACACACATTTGAATGACAATAGTATATTATAGAGAGTCAAGATAAACTGAAAAAGCCTTTCTGCAGAGCAATCACCCGCGCACAGAAGATAAAAAATGTTGACTTTATTAATATTAAAATTCAAAAATTTAAGATATGTTAAATTTTATACATCTGATGAAGATTCAGCACTAAAATGAAGTAGATTTCAATAGAGTCATAGCAAGAAGGCAATAAACTGAAGCAATTGAATAATTTTACTCTTCTAAATATTCTGAGTGAACTGAAAGCATTTTCACTTCTAGTTTTTACTCAGAGTCTTCAGTGATCAATGAATGAGTTGCAAGTATGTCTGGCTCAAGTGAGACATAATCTGAAAAGAGAGGAACTTCACATATACTGTGAATTATATGTGATATATGAGCAAAAATCAAAAGTAAAAGAGTAGAGAAGTATCTTCTAATTCTTTACAGAAATTGCAGAAGTGTTACTTAATCTGCAGGTTAAATCTCTGTCTCTGAGTTGTTTATACAATGCAGTCTCTCATCACTGAATTCTTTGACAGTGCAACTTAGTTCATCAACTGTTATATCAGTTAATATGACTTTCAACTCAAGATATCAACAGGCAGTCTCAGATATAGAATCAACAACATAGTATATATTACCAGGTTTTTTAGTAAATAATAATGTTTTCAAGTTATATCAATAAAATTCGAACTCATTCAAAGTGATTTCAAATCATACTCACATGCATTTGTTGACTGCTGAGTCAGTTTATTCATAGTCAGTGTGTTGTGTACAGCACATTTATATCACAATTAATATGAAGCTGTGTAAGAAGAGCCTTCTATTTCAGAGTATGACTGTTACATAATGGAAATGTTATTGATACATGTAAACAAATAGTATCATATATAAGTCAATACTCTCAGCCGGTACCTCCGTGGTTTATTGAGTATGAGTGACTATGCACATATTGATTCTCAGTTGAGTTGAGCAAAGTGAAGATCTGAACTGTTTATTCCATACTAACAAATTCCAGAGGCTCAATCCAAGTTCCCCGGGCAGAAAGCAGGCAAGGTAAGACTGGCTTGCACTCTGAACCTTGTTGTGTCTCTTGCTAGACTTTATAAAGAGAGGCCTTGCACTCACTCTTCTCTCATCTCTTATTCTCTACATATGTCGGAAACAATGCTAGTCAGTATGAAATCACAGAATCTCAATCTCAATCATCTTCTTAACCTCTGTTTCAAAAGAGTTTTTAGCTGCTTTCTAGTTTTTGCTCTTTCTTTTATCTGGCTTAGCATTGCCTTCTGGTTTACTGTTTGAATGGTCACAAAAGTCGCAGTGTGATTGCCAGCTCAGTTAGTCAAATTATTTCCTCAGTCACAAAGAGTAAAGAGAAAACAGAATTGAATAAAAGTTGTTATATTCAAGTTCTTGAAGAAGTGAAAGCTCAGAGATCACAACAGCTATTAATTCCAAGAAATCAAAATAACTCAGAAGATGCTGACAGTCATGATTAACAATTCTGAACCAAGCCTGACTGCAAGATTGTGATTCAAAGGTTGCTTGAGTCAGTGTACGATTACAGACGTACGCCGGCTTCTTATATATTGTAATATCATACACTAAATTAATTAGTGACTGCTATAGCCTCTTTACACTCATAAGTAAGTTCAGAAGTGACTATATTATTATCTGATGATTGTACATTCTTCTGAATCACATTCTCTCTCATCAGATTCAGTCACACTCACATGATCATGACATCTATTCTAGCTTCATGTGAATTAGTGTGTTACTAGTATTTGCAATCTTGTGATCTATCTCTGATTCAGCTAGTATTCTGTGTACACTCTCATAAAGAAACTTTCACTATATTATATCTCTTATTCACTAACTTTTCTCATTCTTCAATTATCTTCTTCATTATTATTATCATTGAATATCATCATTATTCAAGATTTCTACTTCTTCTTCTGTTCAACTCTTTCTCTCTGTTCATCTATCACATTGTACATGTTTCTGGCAATAGCTCTCTGTTCTCACAACAAGCATTATTGTAGTGCTTATATCAGACAGTTTATTAGCAGTAAGTGTAATACATTGTGAAATGTAACTGAACTTGTTTATCTTCTAACAATTGTCAGAACATATCACTATGAATGATATATCTTCTTCATCTTCTCATATACTCTTAACTGTTTTTCTTCTCAGCAGCTTCTGATTGTGTTTTCTGGCATGATTTTATATGAATATAGATGCTGATGTTTTGTTTTTATTTATATAGAATCTTCACATGTTGACAGATTCATATCTGCTAATAATAGTGAACTCAATATTAAATCATTGATTGAGAACTTGAAGAATATGATAATAAAGAAATTGTCTGTGTTATGTGTGACTTAGTCTTCTATATTCTCTCTTACTTCTTCTACTACTTCTTTCTCTACTGCTTCTCTCTCTGTTTCTTTCTCTGCTGCTTTCTCTCAATCTTCTACACTTGCCTCTGTGTCTGATTCTCCTGCTCCCGCTACCTCTGTTCCCGCGAGTCCGCGACTCTCACTTCTGCTACTTCTGGTTTTACTGTCTCTGCTTTCATTATCAGCTCTCTCTGTTTCAAGAAGATGTTGTATAGACTTAATAAATCATATTTATCAGTATATACACTTCTGTCTTTCTTATCAACTTCTAAAATAATTTATTATATGAAGATTGTATATAATATAACTATCTGAAGCTCAGTTGCAGACACTGATTATTACATTTATTTTAAATATTCATGATGAGATAATTATTCATTTATATCAGAGAATTACTTTCTCTCTTAATAGTGTTAAGATTATAAGTCTTTTTCTTTTTCATCTTTTCTTTCTGATACTGATTTTTCTATTCTTAGAAGAAATTATTATGAGTTTTACTGTGTATGAAGTTATAGTATTCACAGATATCAAGAAACTTTTCATAACTGTTAAATTCAATATTATAAGTATATTCACTCTAATGAATTTCTTTGAGATGATAAATCTGTATCAGTCTATTCTCTGATATCTATTATCTGACTTTGTAATGCAGATGAAAGATATCTGTGTTTTCAGAAATGAGAACACAGATATCATACTCTTTTATACTTATAAATGTGAGACTTATATGCCTTGTCTGAGATATCATCATGAAAATAAGCTTTTTATATACTATATTCTACTTTCTGTATTTTCTTATGTCTCTCTCTCTCTTTCTGAGAAGTCTTATACATGTTGTAATTATATGTATAACTCTAAGATCAGTGAGTATTTATTTAATAACTGTTCTCATCTCTAATTTTGCAATTTTTATATACTAATAATAATTCTTAATTACTTCAGTGTCAGAGATCATTCTAATTGAAGATGATAATACTGCTGAGATTACTCTCTTCTGTCTTTAAGCTTCTCTTATCACTTTCTCTTCCTTCTCTGCAGAGAAGATTGTGTGTATACTGAGTTATAAGTGTTCAGTCTCAGATAACTCTCACTGTTATTTATCTAATTCTGTGTCTTATTCTTCTACTGTTTCTTCTATCTCTACTCTCTCTATTCTGACTTCTGATTCTGTGAGTTCTATACTCTTCTTCAATTTTTCTACACATATGTATACACATTTCTATATTGGCATTTCAGTCAATCTTGTGATAAATGACATTAATGTTGTATACAGAGCAGTAGAGAAATCAGAGACATGTACAGTGTTATTATAAGAGCAGCTTACAGTTCTTAAATTTCTTACAGATCTTGAGTTTTGAGATTTCCTTTGTTTTTGACATTTTTCAGATGATGTGATGTTGAAAATAGATTAAATATGTAATGTATGAAAATGAATAAGATGTATATAATAATATTTGTCTTTTACAGCTGACTCTTACAGTTAATAATCAATTTATTATCTCTTTTCTTTTCTTACACTTATTCTTTATCTGCTAGTCATTACTCTTACACAATCTCTATATAATACAGTATTCAGTGACTAGATTCAGTAGCTTTCATCTTTTGTAATTCTGTCTTACATATTATACTATCTCTCTTCACCTGCTCAGATTACTATAGTAAACAGCTTATCAAAACTAATCTTATCTAATCTCTGAGTGTTCTCAGAAGTTGAGATAACTTAATCTCATATATTTATGAATATTTCAGATAGTTTGTTCTCTGTGATCTCTGTGATTAAACTGATGTAAACAGTTAAATTTAACTCTGAATTTCTTTTTCGTCTATAATCTGACTCATGTGTAAGTCTACTGCTTTGAGACTGCTCTTTACTATATTATATTCACTGTCTGCAGTGTGTTATTATACAATCAGTTATAGTCTTATTACTTATTAAAGTGTGATATTCATCTGATTTCTTTATTACTTTTCATTCTTTTCTTATAATTATGAAAAGATTGAAATAAGTGAGATTATCTGATTTGTAAGTATCTATGATTTCTCTTACTTTATAAGACTTTTCAATTATAAGTCTCTTCTTTTTCAATGCTGATAATAGTGCTGTGAATAATTATAATTTACTCAGATCTTGTATCTTTACTTTCACAAGTTATGAATTATTTATTAAGTTGTGTAAGATCTGTCCCTGTAGTTTCTTCAATGTGTAAGTTCTCAGAGAATGTAATTTGAGTATTTTATAAAGTTCAAACTATCTAGATTGAAACTTCTCAGAATTCTCATTATATATGAGAACTTATATTCTCATCTTGAGACTCAATTTCTTAACTAGTGAGTCTCATATTCTTTTCAATTGAATTGCTCAGTTCAGAAGTAACTTGTTAGCTTTTACATATATATAACTTGATCTCTTTCAATCTTGATTCTGTATCTGTGACTGTTATATCTGCAACTGCTACTACTGCATCTGTAACTGCTGTTTCTACTATGTTCATGACTGTTATATCTGTAACTACTGTTCTCTCTCTCATCTTTTCTGAAGCATTCTTCCGCATGCACGGATGCAATTCCTACAACAGATAGAATGATGAATGCTTAAAGACTGTATACTGTTAAATTCATGTGACTAATAGTGCCTGCCTGAGATATTCATCTCATAGTCTCATAGACTTGCTTACTAGATATTTTATCAGCATGTTACTCAAGATTTCATTCAAGTGTTTCATCTTCTCATTTATTCATGAATGATATAGTATTGTTCTATAATGTCTTATCTGTAACTGACTCATGAAATGCCTTATCACTTCTTCTATAAGATTCACACTGTTATCAGTTAGAATCTCATACAGCATTTCATAGTTAATATAGATCTCATTATATAGAAACTTTATCATTATCTTCTCTATCATCTCTGAAACTGCTTTTACAACTAGTCAGTCAGTAGTGTAATCAATAGCAGTGATTATTCATTGATTTTTATTTAACATTCATGATAATATATCTATGAGATTCACTTCTCATTATTTGAATAGTTGTATTATACACTTCATCTGATATTATACTTTCTTATATTCTAATCCTTTCTTAGATTCTTTTATAACCTGATAATTCACACACTTATAAGTGTATATCTGAATGTTCTCAGTCATGCTTGATCAGTATACTCTTGATTTAAGTATATTTATAAGTTCAGAGCTTTCTAAGTAACTGAATTCCTTGTGCATGTGAGTCATTAAGTCATGTCTAAATAAAGATTCTAGATAGAGAGCTTCTGCATATTCTAGATCACAGTAAAACATAATATTGTTTTTCAATTTTCTCAGCTTGAAGTTTGAAAGTATCTCTTCTACTACTCTCACAAGATGCTTATTATCTGACATCTTGTCATTCTTTAAGTAAGAGATTATAATATTCACTTATTCTGATTTCTTATACTCTCTCAGTACATTTAACATGAACTTCTCTTATATCTGATTCACAGAATTCTCATTCATGAAATTGAGTCTGTAACTGATTGCATCAGATATCACAGTATTCAATTCTTTTCAGTATTTAATATGAAGATTGTACACTTGAAACTCTGAGATTTAATATACTAAGTATTTAAAAGGTTTTATTATTAATTATAGATAGACAAGACTTTCATGATCTGTGATCACTGTTATCATATATCTATTGTTAATATATCTATTTCACAATATCAGTGTGTGCTTAATCACTAGTAATTTCTTTTCATGTACTGAGTAATTGAGCTCAGCACTTAATAGTTTTCTATTATCATATATCACTGAGTGCAGCTTGTCATTCTTACTCATCTGTAGAAGAGCATCTTCAATAGCTTATTTAAATGTGTTCATTTTAATATAGAAAGATTGATTATGATCTGATTGAATAAGTACTGAGAATGTTATTATATATTTTCTCAGTGTGAGAAAAGCCTCTTCATACACAGTATTTCAGATGATTGAATAAAACTTCTTCTTTCACAGATTTACATTTATTTCTCTTAAAAGATCTGAGAGTAATACAGATATTTATATGAAATTCTTGATGAATCTACAGTAATATGAGATCAACTTAAGAAACTGTCATATATAGTATACATTTCTCAGTCATAGTTAATTCACTATGACATTCAATTTCTTTGAGATAAGATATATACAGTTATCACTTACTATATATTCTACAAACTTCAACTCTTTCATTCTAAATACACACTTGATTGATTTAATATAGAGCTTATACTCTGTCAGAGTTATAAGCACTTTATCAAGATACTTCAGATATTTATTATATAAGTTTGAAAAGACTAGAATATTATTGAGATATATAAGATATAAGATTTTATTCTGTTTATAAAGAATTATATTCATCATTATTTAAAAGATAATAGATGCATTTATCAGATTAAATAATATTATCAGAAATTCAAACTTCTCTTATTATATATTAAATACAGTTCACAGAATTGACAGTTTATCTATATAAATCTATCAGTATTCTGAGAGAAGATTAATCTTTGATAGATATTAGATATTTTTAACTGTATTCAACAGTTATTAAATTTATAGCAGTGAATATTCATTCTTGATTATAAGCTTATTAAGTGCTTGATAATCAATATACATTCATCACTTCTCATTTATCTTTTTCATAAATGAAACTGAAAAGTCTCACACACTTAATAAGAATTATATAAGATTATATTCTAGAAGATCTGTGATCTGACACTTCTATTCTTTAAGATATATTTGTGATAGAGAGTATGCATTCTGATTGACTGATTTTACATTCTCTATATCAATCTCATGTACAAATCCTTGTTTCAGCAGTAATTTCAGTGAAAAATCTGTTTAAAAGATCTTCTTATACTTCTTCAGAAGCTTCTTCATACACTTATTCTTTTATATATTCTTTATCTTGATTTTCTTCACTTTTAAGTCTTATATAACATACAGAATACTTTCAGATGAGATCTTATAAATTGTTCTCTTTACTTATTAATGTATAAGCAGATTTAATTCTTCTATATCAGAGATATGAAATGTCATTCTCATATTAGTTGATAGAATTATATGAACTGTTTTCTTTCTATCAGTCAACTGCATATAATATGTACATTATTAAATCTATGAATTGAATCTTTGAAATTAATTGAGTTTAAGAATAAGATTGTATTCTACATTCTGCAGCTCTCACATTTAAATATAACAAGATTATTCTCTGAAGTGTAAGAAAACTCTTACTCTTACAGATAATATCAAATATTAATTATCAGATAATCTTATACATTGAGAATTCTTCACTCAGCAGACTTCTTTCAGTCTTTGAATTATATAATTATTAATATATTATATAGAAGCTTCTGTATTCACTAACACTTTTACAGTTATCTCTTAATTCTTACTTAAGTGTCTCTTATACATTAATATTTCAGGTCTCAAGATATTGAGATGAGTGTTCACTTTATTCTTACTTACACTTCAGTCAGAAGTCTGCTTTCTCTTAATATTCACAGAATTCAGAGAGTCTTCTAATACAGATATCTCTTTCACTTTGAAGACTTTTTATAGAATATCAGTGAGTGTCTCTGAGCTAACTGATTCTGCTAGTTTTTTAACTCTCTTACTTCTCTTGACTGCACACACTGTGTACAATTTTTTATATTATGATTTTAGTGTCTGCAGTTGAAGCAAGCTCAATGCTTATAATATCAAGATTTTCACTTCAAGAATCTCTTTTTCAGAGAATTCAGTGCTTTAGTAATAATATTCAGATTTAGATTCATTATATCTGAGTGTATAACTTGTGTTATAGAAGGCTGATTATCTATTCTTCACTAAGACATACTTAATTATAGTATTTTCTATTATAATTGACTTATTTATTTCTATATAATGAGAATATTATATGCTTTCTTCACTATATCTGACTGTGAGATTAAGCATTTTCATTTCACTCTCAACTCAGATATAAGATCATGAATGAAGATTTATAAATAGAAAGATATTAAAAGCTCTTCATTTAATATAAGATAGTATAAGCTGAAGTGTGTGAAGTATAATATAAGATTACTTACTTATCTATACTTAGTGAAGTATTTATAACACTTATCTTATATATTCACTTTCTCAAAGTTGTATAAGATTTATTTAAAAAACTTATTTCATATTTATAAGAATGAATATTACTTCAGATCTATAAGATTTATCTTTTTATTAGTTATTTATAATAACTTTACTTTTTCATGTAGAAATGTAATAGATCTTAAGACTTATTAGAATTTCATTAACTATCTGTTTATAAATTCATATTTAATCTGATAATATAATTATATCTGACTTAGTTAACTGATTACAGTATTATTTTTTCAGTTGCTATTAAAGCTTAATAACTCTGACAGATCTTCTAACTTGATATATTTTATACTTAGATTCTCATTCTCCATAGTGATCTCTGATAATATATATACTTCTAAAGAGATTATGAATAATTGTAATAAGATCTTCAGATTTGATATAGTTATCTATCTGTGTAAATATTCAATCTCTCACTACAGATCTAAGATCTGATTTTCTCTATTCTGATTAATAATAATAATTATGTTAATAAAGCTCTTTATAGTGAATACTTAATTTACAGTGAATATTAATTATTGTTTAACTTCTATTTCAGTCTATTACTATGTACACAAGATCTGGATCTTGTTTAAAATTCTTATACATATACAGAGCTTCAATTTCAGTTCAGTGATTTCAGTTGCTTTTTCTACTACTTTAAGTAAACTCTCTAAGAGATTCTGTATATCTTTCAGTTCAGATAGCAGAGAAGAGTATTATTTATATTAATTAAAGAAGATATTTATTTCAGTGATTTCTCATTAATTATATAATGTCTATTATTATATCACTATATTATTATATAATTTCTGTTATTATTGTATAACTCTGA
>NW_025544775.1:1510361-1547656 GCF_000003525.1 Blastomyces dermatitidis ER-3
TCCCCTATATTTATCTAATAATTTGGTGTATTACTGAAAAACTTCGGAGCCCTCCGGGGCCTAGGCCGACGGCGAGGCTAAGAATTTCCATTGTATCATCTAATTTAATCTGGTTCTATACATTTTCTGGGCCGTGAATCCCGCTGGGGACAGACTTTTAAAAAAAACATGTAAAGTGACTATATATCAGATCTTAAAATGAAACCATGACTTGAAAAAAAATGAGAAAGTGATCTCATTTAATCTCATTTAGTCTCATTCTTGACATAAAGTTACTATTTTTAGACATTTAAGGTTTTTTTTAGACTATTTTTTAATTTTTTAAAAAGTAACACTTTTTGATAACACTCAAATGAGATTTAAAGTCATTTAAAGCAATAAAAATAATTTAAATTGAGAAGTGGAAATCATAATCTCATTTGAAAAATGTAATCAGAGTAGATAGTAAGTCTCACTGAGACAGTATGAAACTACTATCTAATGTTAAAACTGTGTAATGAAATCAGTTGAATTGATAATGAGACTATCAAAAAATCTAGTCCTGGTCTCAGACACGGTCACACGGTCAGTCTATCAGTGACTGAATGATTAATGCAGCCACTCAGTAGTGCCTTGACATGGGAAACCAAGGTGTGTGAGTTTGAAACCTGCAGAGAATACATTAAATCTGGAACTCAAGCACCTCAGGTTTTTAATAAATACAGAGATGTATAAATCACTTCAATAAAATCACTCTATATTCCTGGAATAGAAAGTTATTATCACATGTATCTAATTATCACTTCTTTGTATTTTCTATGTTCTTGTTATCTTGACATGGTCTCAACACCTGTATTTCCTCCTGTATAATTAACACTTAGCCTGTATTTAACATCATGCAAGGACTCATTATAAGCTCCGCTTGCATATGAGTATAATGAAAGAATAATAATAATAATAATAGTATAACTCTGATAATAATCACTTCTCTCTTTTATCTCTTTAAGTAAAGAGTAGTCTTCTTTGAATCTGATTCACTACTCTTATCTCTTTTCTTATATCTCATCTATTTGTATATATAGTATTTATCTGAATGTGAAGTTTTCTCTTAATAAGTAAAGTAGTATTAATTAAATACTCTTTCACTCACTGCTCTTTATATGCTATCTTTTGAGATATTCTAGAATTACACTGATATGATAACTATGAATTGCTTTGTAGATGAAATTATCATACTCTGAAGAAGTCTGTACTTCTCACCAGTTTTTAGACATGCTATCAGATGTGATTCAAAGATTGCTTGAGTCAGTGTATGATTACAGATATACATCAGCTTCTTATATATCATAATATTGTACACTAAATTAATTAGTGGCTGCTATGACCCCTTTACACTTGTAAGCAAGTTCGGAAGCGGCCGCGTTATTATCCGATAGTCGTACATTCTTCCGAACCACAAGATGAACAAGAGAGCCACTAGACTGGCCGGCGGGACCATGAATTTCACATTTGATCCCATTTGGTCTGATCTCATACATTTCTTGGCGTGAGTCCCACCAGGACCAAGCCTCAAAAAAATCTGAAAATGGACCATTTCTGAGAGAAATGATGTGAAAAATGACCAGATTTAATTCAAGAACAGTGAAATGAGAGTAATTTTTCAGAATAAACTGTGAAAAATGATCATTCTTTCAAAATCAGAATGAGACTGAGACTGAAGATTAAAATCAGTCTCATTTGATTCATTCAGTGATTGCTTATATAATCAGAATTTAGTAATAATTATTGATAATGCTCATGAAATAACTAAATACATTCTTGTGCAAGTTTATTCTTCACTTTCTCATGAAAACTACACTTCTCTGATATACTGTGATCAGAGGTATTAAACTGTCTGATAATTTCATATTTTACAATCATGAGTTTCTTGATTATTTCTTCTTATAATTGTCTCTGATAATAGTGATAAATATCTTGACTTGAGTTGAACTTTCACTTCATTCCCACCTCTGTCAATGAAATTGTCAGAATATCACACATCATCAGTGCAACAGTTGAATATATACTCTTAATAATTTTCTATAACTCTAGAATTGATTTGACATGTAAATTTATCAGATCATCTTAAAGATAGCAGTCAAATTCAGTTTTACAAGCATGTAGTTTTGCCTGATTTTCAGTTGCAATCAATGTATGTAAGTTCTGTTTCAAAGTTAGTATTATAGTTCTATATGATATGAAGTGTTATCAAAGATTGTTACTTACTAGAGAATTGTATTTCACTATCTTCACATCTCAAACATCTGCTCATTCAAATCTCTGATAGTTAGCATTGTAGTAGTCTTGAGCTAATTTGACATATGAGTCTCATTTCTCCTCTATTCAATCTTGAGAAGTGTAGATATTAACTTGATAAGAGAGATCTAGTAGAGCTGCTACAGTATAGTACTCTGTAAAAGATTGTTCTGTTTTGCTGTAGTAATATGTCAGTTTATTCCTTACAGTAATAATAGCCTGCACTATTAGACTGGCCGCCGGGATCATGAATTTCACGTTTGGTCTCATTTGATCTGGTCCCATACATTTCTTGGCGTGAATCCCGCTGGGACTGGCTATCAAAAAAACAGGTAAAGTGACTATATATCAGATCTTAAAATGGAACCATGACTTGAAAAAAATGAGAAAGTGATTCCATTTGGTTCCATTTAGTCTCATTCTTGGCATAAAGTTACTATTTTTAGACATTTTAAGGTTTTTTTTAGACTATTTTTAATTTTTTAAAAAGTAACACTTTTTGGTAACACTCAAATGAGATTTAAAGTCATTTAAAGCAATAAAAATAATTTAAAATGAGAAGTGAAAATCATGGTCTCATTTGGAAAATGTGACAAGAGTAGACAGTAAGTCCCACTGGGACAGTATGAGACTAATGTTAAAAGCGTGTAATGGGATCAGTCGAATTGATAATGAGACTATCAAAAAATCTGGTTCTGGTCCCAGACACGGTCACACGGTCAGTCTATGCACTATAGCATCATCCCAGACTGAATTTCTTTTTAAGTGATTCAACTGCTTCTTAAGATGAGTAAATAAACTGTTATATATTCACCAGGCTGACTGCAGCATTGGTGTATGAGTGATTGAGACTATCTTTATTATCTTATAAAACTAAAACAGTAAATCAATCACATATTTCAACTGAGTTCACTTCATATTAGAAAGTTTCAATATCTGAATCTTTTTCTGATCAGAGTGTTACACTCAATGATCAATTATCTGACACAATTGAAGAGTCTGAATAGTTATCTTATATATTGAACTTCACTGTGTTCTAATATTCTGTATCATATTAAGTGATGTGACTGATTTGTTTGTTTGTTAAATATCATGAAATTGTTATTATTATTTAGAAGAGATACAAATCACATTAACACTGTTTTGAATCTATAATATTTAAATTATTAGTCAATCTATTCAAAATTAACAGTAGTGTTATCAAAAAGTATTATCAAAAAACAATATTAAAAAGTGTTATTAAAAAACATTATCTTTTGTAAAGTAGATGTAAAAGTTACTTAAGTAATCACTTTCATCTCATTCTCATCTCAAGAATCAGTCATCTCATTATTCTTCATCTTGATGTTAAGATTCTTTATCAGTATTTACATCACAAGTTGAACCACATGAGCAATGCAGAGAATATGACCTTGTTTATCATTTCAGAAATGCAAAGTCAATTTTTGCTTCAAGCTCTTCATCATAGTATAGTTATTCACAGTATTATCAGTTGTAATTGTAAGAAGACTGAGACTAATATCTCAATAGTCATTTTTAATCACAGTCATTAATACCTCTATTATATAATCCTCAGTATGACTACTGATCAATGATTCAAATTCAATTAATATCTCTTAATAAGTTCAGTTCTCATCAATGTAATACTATGTAACTCTTATAAATGTAAGATTGTTTATACTAGTTCATGTATTCACTGTGAGAGACACTCTTCAATGATTCTTTAACTCTGATTCTAGATATTGCATATTAACTTTATAGTGTGTCTTGAGATTAAACTGAAGACAGAATTGATATGAAATATGAAGATTTGAATTAAGTATTTAAAGAAGTGTTCAGAATTCAGAGTTTTCAATTGATTGAAGAGAAAGATTCAGAGATATACACATGTAAAGTAATTATTCATGAAAGTTATCAGATAAGAGTTGTGAAATCAGAGTACTGATACAGAGTCATTTTCACATAATTTTCTTCAAATTAGAAAGTTAGTGTTATCAAAAATCATTATCTGATAGAGTAACTTATCAGCTCAGTAGTAATTTTCTGATTATTTTTCTTTTATTATCTGTATTCTGATGACTTCAGATGTCAGAAAATTTCTTCAGAGTTATAATCAGTTCATGATGAATATTTCTGAATGAAGTTACAGTAATTGCAGTAAAGAGATGACTCTTCAGTAATCTATAATACAATCTGTTAATAATTATTTCATAGTTCATCTTGATATTTGTGTTAAGTTTTTCATAAATTTTGTGACCTGAAATCAGATGTGAAGAATGAAGTGATCATTTATCATGATTGAAAGAGAGCATTCTGTGTTGAATTGTAAATAATATAGACTTTGTAATTCACAGTGATTTCTTAAAGAGTTTATAAATCTTCAATAGAAATAAAAGAAGTGAATGAAGTGAATTCAGAAGACATGATAATAATTTAAGAAAGATGATAATTTATTTTCAATAACTGATCACTGATATGTGTAAGAAGAATTAATATAAGAGAAAATAATCTTGTTTCTTAACTTAGTTATAATTTTAGTACTAACTCAGATTGAATATCATTGATATATAAAAGTAAATAAATAATCTTGATTAATCTCTGTCATATTTCTTGAAATATATTAATATTGTGAAAGAGAGTGTTACTAAATTGTATTATCAGATAATATCATTAAAAATATATTAATATTATGAATATCAATGTTGAAAAAATGTTGATACTTATACATTATAGTGATTTATAAATCATGATAGTTAAATATATATATATATATATATTATTTCTGACTTGATTATAACTTGTATAAGACTCTTCACTGTCTTCTTTTTCAATCTCTCACAGGCAGTGCTATCTGTATTATTTCTATACTTAGTTCAGTCTAAATCTATCAGAAGTGTTACTTAAAATCATTATTATTCTACTTTCTTATGAAGTCTCTTCAAGGCATTATAACATATCTTACAATCTGTCTTCTCATACTTGAATATCTTCTTCTTCTCTCTCTTCAATCTGTGACAGTGCTCATGCACCTTAGTGATTCACAGAACTGCAGAATATTTGAAGAGAAATGACATGATTGATTTTAATAAGCATTGAAAAGAGAGTGAAGACAGGCAATGATATAATAATAATAATAATAATAATAATAATAATGATGATGATAATAGTGATAGTGATGATAATGATAATGATGATAATAATAATGATGATGATGATGATAGTGATGATAATAATAATGAAAGAGAAAGTGCATCAGAATATATTATTAACTTATTAAATATAAAGAGATAAAGAAACTATTAACAGCTTTCAGAGATGTACAGAAACAGCTACAGTGTTACATAGCAACATTATCTTCATTTAATACATACACTATTGATATTCTTTATATGTATTTATTATATAATCTATATCAGAGATACATACAGAAAACAGATCTTTGTTACTAGAAAGAATAATTGCAGCAATTCTCTGTTTTTATATTATAAAGATAAGTTATTCTCATTTCTTTCTTCTCTCTTTTCTCTTCTTCTTCAATTCATCACTAAGTTCAAGCTGGTATGAAAACTATTAAAACACTCATAAAAACTCTCAAATTAAAGAGTATAAACTAATCAAATTTTAAATACAGATGAATCAAATTAATTCAATAATACTAATTATTTATTTTCTTCTCAATAAAACAACAGTCACATCTTTTCCCTTGTCTCTCAAATGAAATATGGCTCATAAAAAGTGAGTATCACACCAGGTTATAATGACTAACACAGCTTCAGTATGCAGGGCTGTATACACACAGTGCATGCTGAACTAAGAGACTGCATGAGTTGTAAACTGATGACAGCATCTCAGAGAGAGCTGTGTGATGTGAGAAAGCTGCAACTCTCAGTCACATATACAGAGAGTGAATTATCACAGTAAGTGCATATGCATTGCATGAAAGTAACACTTTTTAATAATACTCAGTCTCTGATATTATGAAAATAGAGTCTCTCTGTGAGATCTGTTTTTATCAGAAGTTGAGAAATCTTATATTTCTCAAGATCATCTTCACACACCTTGTTCATGAAATCAATGAGAGAAATCATCAATTTCAGTGTTCTGTTCTTAATATTATTCAAATGGCAGCAGAGTTCATCCTGACCACACTTTTTAAGTGTATATTTTCTAATTATTCACATTTATACTGATATATACTGATTATTTATTAGATGATATTAAGATAATGACTTATCACAGCTGTATTACTCTCACTATGAGAAATACATAGTTGATAATAAACATTGTAAAGACTCTGAGAAGTAAGTATTTTAAGAATACTATAACTCTGTAATCTTGATTTTTTTTTATTTTTATTTTTTATTTTTTTCTTTTTCTTTTATTTTTTTTTTAATGTGATTTTTTCTTGTGTTGATTTTATTTTTTGTTTTTTATTTTTTTTTATATTTTATGTTTTTTTAATAATTAAAATTATATAAATTATAATCTGTGTTTAGAAAAGTAATGATATTTAATAACACTCTCTGTTGAATTTTCAACAAATGAGCACTATATTATAATATTATGTAAGTGAGAAGTGATTTCATAATCTTATTTAATATCATTCTCAATAATGAAATCAGAATGAAAATATAACTAAGAATTCAAATATATTCTTTATCTGAGACTAGATTTTTATTTGAAAAGTGAATCTGAGATCTTTAATATTTGAAATAACATGATTTGAAATCAATGTGATGAACACAAATCATGACCAGAAGTAATGCTTTTAGGCAACATGATAACTGTAAAGTTTGATCCTGGTCTCAGACACAGTCACACGGTCAGTCTAAGAGTCACTTAAAAATACTGATCAGATATACTGTGATCACTCAGATTACTGCAATCATATTTCATACTTCAAGAGATGCAGTGAGTGAAGGTATACAGTCTCTTTTTTAAATATGATTCTCATTTCTTGAACTATGTGTTAAGTATCTGAACAGTAAATGCATGGATAAACATGACTGCTTATACAGATGCACGATTCCAGGTTGCAATCAACTGTTTACTCAGAAAGATAGCATGTGCTATCATGTATAAGAGATTCATCAAAAAGAGAAGAAGTGAATGTGTTCTTATTCAGACTGTAATTGAAGCTCAGGAAAAGAATTTATCAGAGAGGCAGATCTCAAAACTTATATTTACAACATTTATACAAAAGAAGATCACTTTCTCCGCAATAAAATTACTCAGCTTCAGCTGAAAGTTATGCAAAAGAATTCAAGCCTGAATACGACAGAAATGAAGTTGATTGAAAAAGAGACTTGCTTCACACTTTCTTCTTCTGTTCAGCTCTCTTTCTGTGCGGAGCTTGAAGTGAGTGTTTCTGCAAATGAATTTCAAAAAACTGAACTGCGCATGTTTAAGAAGGACAGTGGCAAATTGTTGAGAATGAATGTCTGATCACTTTTAAATCCTTCAGATGAGAGAGAGAGGAAAGTAATTACTGCCAAGTTAAGAAAGATATCTCAGCCTTCATCAATAACTCAGAGCCAGGTCAATTTTCCACACAGAGTAAGATTTCTTCAGCTTATGAGTCATACTTCTGGCTGATTTAATACGCGCAGCAGCAAAAGAAATATTCATGTCCATACACTGCAGTATATTCATGCAAGTCAACATTCATCACCCGCAGTCACGCCTCACGCCACAGAAAGAAACACACTGAAAAAAGATATGAATGCCTGATGTGCAATGAGTCATTTTCATAAAGAGACAATATGAAGATACATCTAAAAAAATGTCTGCCTAAGAAATCTGATGCAATCAAGATTGTAAATTATCTACATTTTCAATAGCCGACTTGTTGGACAATGCATGTTAACAATTGTGAAGTGAAACTAAAACTTCAATACCAAGTATGCATGAACACTGAGCTCTCAGCTGATGTAGTGATTCTGACACTGATTAAGATACTGAGTGATATACAAGCCTGAGCGTCATTCTTATTTGATTTTCTTTTGTACAGAACATACGTTGTTTGTTCCTGGTTGATACTTTGTTAAATCAAGCAAAATAATTGATTAAAAATGAAAACATTCTTGCTTTGCATCAAATGAATAGTTGCATCCGGAAAATTAGAAATTCCGGGTGCTGAGTGATGAATTCTGTCAGTTATAGAAAACTATCTGATTTACTATCAGATCACAAAATCGCTTTAGCCTGAACTTTGACAGTCAAATCTAAATTATGTTCATAAACTTCTAAGTGTGATATTTATCGAGTATATTCTTGACACCTTATTGCTGATCCGGGAATCTATACATGGCTAGAATCAAGAAATGAGCTTGGGTGGCTTGTATGAATCAATATCACCACCACCTTGCTGCATGTTTTAATGGAAGATAGCCCCTGACAACTTCCTCTCAATAGGTGATAAGTGTGGATGGCAGGCCTGCATTTGCACAAGACACCGGGCTAGTGGTGATCATTCAAAACAAGTGAGAGATAAACATTTAGTTTTCACTGAATCATCAGACTGAGGTGACGGAGATTGTGACATCTGATGCTTGTGTTTTCCTGATTGATGCATCTTGTCCACTCACTTATTACCTTGTTTGGATGTTGGCTGGTCATCCATGCTTGGATGCATTCATTTGCAGCTTTGACACCGGAGTCTTACGTTGACCCGGGAAATGATACACCGCTGGAATCAGGGGATGGGCTGCAGCAAGTATCAAGCCTAACATTTGGTTTTCACTTGTTTTGACAATCGCCACTAGCCCATTGCCTTGTGTAAACACAGGCTAGCTGTCCAGGGCTTGTCCTTATGTGAAGGGAAGGGCATTTGCTGTTACGCGCCTTGTTACATGCATGCGCGATTTTGGCTCCGGCGCCCGGAAACAATCAAGAGGTGGGCTGTCAAAAATGGCTACTCCGCTTGGCAGCCTGTGACTTCTGCTCATTTTTTCATCATTTCCTGGTTTTGGCTGGTTATCCGCAAGCATAAAGGGATAGAAATGACCCTGTCTCGATCTGTATTTGATATACTGGTCTTTCCTAGAAGCCTCCCTCACAAGCAACATCTTGCCATATCCTACCCTCCCGTACAATTTACTAAACCCGCTTTCAACCCCTCCTGCTTCAATGCAGTCTACCATCAGCATGGATTCATATCACCATTCTTTCGCTCACCAGGCAGGAAACGGCGTCGACGCTTTCATTCATCCACCCGCATATGTTCCGAGCAGTTTCATAAACCGAGACCCAAGATATGACCTGCTACATGTCGAGAGTTCTTCTATTAATGGGGTAAATGCGAATAACCGCTCTTTCCTCATGCACCGTGCAAATTTTGCTACTTAGAAGGCAACAGTTTGTAGCTACAATAATTGTCTCTATACCAATTTTCCCTAATTCCTGTGTGAATATGATGGATGAAAAGCTCTGCTCTGTTTTACTTCATTGCTTTATTTCAGTTTCAATTGTGTTTGAGTTGCCCTTCTTACATGATTTCTTGTCTTTTATCACCTTCTCTATCTAATACAGGGCTCTGTTTGATTTTGTGTTATACATGAGTCGTTTGTTCCTGATTGATAATTTATAAGATCAAAGAAAATGATTGATTACCTTGCTTGCGCCAATAAGAAATAGTGCATCCTGGAAAATTAGAAATTCCGAATGCTGTAAAACCTCAGCTAGCTATGTCAAATTCTAAACTATACACAGCTGGAATTAAGGTCTTCCATTGCAAGTGATGGCTTGTACAAGCCCCAATAACTACCTTGCTGCATATGATCCTGAGTGGGATTTCTGGTCCGTCAAGAAAAAACGTTGCAGCTCAGCACCGCGTCCATGGGAGGCCCGCTCCCGCCTCCGAGACATCCTTGCCAGTGCAAGTTCTGTGAAACGCCAGAACAGCATTGGAGTTGGCAGAAGAGTGTGGATGTGAGTGCAATGGGAAAGAATTTACCCCCGCAGGTGATGTATAGGGCTCCAGAATTTTATCACGACAGGGAATATATGAGGCATATGAATATGTTACTTGCCGGCGTTCCTATATCAGACGAGGAGGCGGACGACGAGCTCCCACCTCCACGTGGTGTTTGTTGGGAACTCTCAGAGAAACAGTATGGCTGTCTCTGAGTGCCAGGAGGAGCTCAACAACGCGATTATCCACCACCAACGACGCATCGAAGCGGCGGAAAACAATCTCGGAACCTCAGGAAACACCAAATATACGGCCCCAGTACAGAAAGGAAGTTGTGTCCCCTTTCAACGTACGCCCCTTGAATGGAACGTGGACTTGGTCCCTCCACTTTCCTGCCCGACAATAGTTTACGGTATCCGAGATTGACGAGTACGCGATGGAGACACGGATTAGAAGGAACGGATATGCCCAGATCATCATCAATGACCGTCAACAGCATAGAACCTATTGTCAAGAACACAATATCTTCCATCAACAGCGCGTCGACGCGCCGAAATCCGACCCTCCGAACCTCAAGAAACACCAAACATACAGCCCCAGTACAGAAAGGAATTTGTGCCCCCTTTCAACGTACGCCCCTTGGGTGGAAAGTGGACTTGGTCTCTCCACTTTCTTGCCCGACAACAGTTTACGGAATCAGAGCGTCGGATCTACGCGACAGAGACACGGATTAGAAGGAACAGATACAACTGAAACAGCAACAGAATAGAATCTATCTTCAAGAACACAATACACCCTGTCAACAACATGCCAATGCGCTGAAAACAACTCCCAAGCCTCACAAAACACCAAACATACAGCCTCAGTACATGAAGGGAGTGTTGGTCCTTTCACATACACCCTACAATGGAAAATGACACGATTCTTCATAAGAAATCAGACACAAAATAGAGCCAGCTGTCCATTGCCAATGACCCACTCAATGGACGAGAGCCAACTCCTCCCCTAACCTCCCACTATCCCAAGCCCAACGATAGGTAAAAGCTTACCGATTGCTTTATTTTTATGTAGATTCAAACGGGCCCCACACCCCGGTGGGAAGTTTCGAGCGATCATTATTATGCAATTCTTGTGACTTTGATCAACCTCAAAAAGGGAAGCTGGCCTGGTGCAGGTTATGGTCCGCACCTGTGCATGACAAGCCCTATTTGTCATCAATTCGGACACCGAGTAGTCTTATTACCCGCTGTATCACCTTGATCAATGGAACTAACTCTCGGCTTCTTGGCATTTCTGCTTAGAATCTCTTCTTCCCCTTCTTCGGTGGTAGCTGCGAAGCTCCATTGCACATTCGAATACTCCACTTCGTCAGACAACGACGATGCATCAGAGTCGTCCACGGTAGGAGCTGCCTCGGAAGCCGTCTGGCTCTGAGATGTTGAATCAAGAAGTTGAGATTGAGTCTTTGAGTGCCTTTCATTTGCTGTCCTAATAAATTTGTCCCTCTTTTCCTTTGCTCAGTCCCGAGCATTTTGATATGCGCATGCTCCTTGCCGAAATGTTTCCAAGTTCCCAGTCATGTCCCAAGTATTGAGTTGGGTCATAATATACTCAGGGCGACAGCCTTGGCCTTCGGGCTCAGTGAGATGAGTTGTGTATAGCTTGAGTTGACTGTCATGATAAGTTGATGCAAGAGTGTAAGCACTGTTGTCATAAGTTGATCTGTCTTGTTGATATGACTGAAGAGAGTGTATACTCTGAGCTTCTAGTGCATTATCATAACAAGTCTGCTGTGTAGTCACAGTCAAGAATTCATCAGAATCTTTTACTTTTAAAAAGAAATTCAGTATCATTGAAAGATCATTCTGTGTTGATAGAATGATATAATTGCAGAGTTCATTGCAGATCTGATGATTGAGCTGTTCAGAATATACACTGTAGAAGTGATCTTGACTTGATCTGAGTCAGTATACTATCAATTAAGAGAGTAAGATTTCTAAGTGAGTATTTCTCTCTAATGCATTTAAGATTATTAACATTGTCTTCAATGATAGAAATCACTGATGCTATAACTGATTACTCTTTAGATATATAAGTATCTACTTATTTAAATTTTTAAAAGTGTTCATTAGAGAACTTTGATGAGAAAAGAAAGAGCTGAACTTAAGCTAGTATTTCATTGATCTTCTTTCAGTTATTTAGTATTACTGATATTTAATTATTCAGATATTCATATTTATCAGAGTAAATATCATAATTAATTAGATTCTGCTAAAAGTTATAATTATAGAGAATAATACTTATGAACTTAGTAATACTCTTCATATCTATACTTATTAATGAAGAAGAATCTGTGCATCACTTTCTACTTCAGAATCTTAAACTCATTTCTTTTTCAAGAAAGTTTTTCAGTTTAGAATACTGAGTAATATTATCAGCAATGATGTATTTACATGAATTTGTAGTTATATACATTTCTAAGATCAGTTAGATCAGATTCTTCTGATCTAAAAACTCTCTTTATCTACTTTAAATAAGCAGATGTATAATCATAGAGAAAGACTGAAGTCAACTGAAAAGAATTACAGTGCTTCTTCAGCTCAGTGTGAAATTATTGAGTAATAGATCTATAATAATTCTGAGATAATTTCAGACAGCTGTTTTTTTAATTTAACTTCTCTAGTACATCTTTAGTTAATTAAATCTTTGATAGATTATCTTAATATACTGATACTGATATATCAAGCTTCTACCTTTTCTGAAATTGTGACATGTCAGATGAATAAGCCTTAGAATACTAACACTTGTAAGACGGGTTAAAGATCACTGAAATAGGCATATAATTATAATTATAAATTTTTGACTCTGTTATCATGTGAGTTTGTATTAAGATTAGAAGAGAGTAGAGATTCTTGTAATTAACTTTGTATAGAATCTCAGAATGCACTTCAGACACTTATCTGAAGATTATTACTACTAAGAGTTAATCATTGATTGCTGAAAGTTAAGCAGTGAAACATGTTAAGTGATAGTGATCTGAGTCTTATATAGATTCACTACTACTATAACACTCACATAATATAATCTATTTTAGCACAGTAATACGTGTGAGAGTACTGATAAGCCGTGACTAAAATTAATAATACTATCTCAGAAAGTAGAAAACTTTGTTGATAATTACTACATCTACTCTAATCACGTGCTATTATTTATTTAATGTAACTCATGTAGTTAGATTATAATATAACATAATAATATTATTCTTCAAGAAACTTGATCTTGTTAAGTGCATCACTTGATCTCATTATATAATTATAATCTCAACCTTGTATAATACAGTAATAATCAGTTAGTAATTAACTTTCAATCTTTCAATTCACTTATTAATCTCATTCATTCAGCTTATTAATCAATCAAGGCATGTATAGCTGATTCATAATTAATTAAATGAATAGATAAATTCATATAGAATATAAAGAGATATTTTACAGAATTTTAAAATATATTAAGATAAAAATATTTAATAATTGATTTTAAATTAATTTTAAATTGATTCTGAATTGATTCTGAATTGATTATAGTAATAAAAATAGATTTAATCTATATATTTAAGTACTTAATAATTGATTGTAAATCAGTTGATAATCAATTCAGTATAAATTATATAAATACTTACTTTATTATTAAATTCAAGAATAATTTTAGTATTAAATTAATTTTGAATTGATTTTGAATTGATTCTGAATTAATTATTAATTAATTATAGTAATAAAATAAATTCAATCTATATATTTAAGTAATTAACAATTGATTGAAAATCAGTTGATAATTAATTCAGTGTAAATTATATAAATACTTACTTTATTATTAAATTCAAGAATAATTTTAGTATTAAATTGATTTTGAATTGATTTTAAATTGATTGTAGAATTGATTGTAGAATTGATGATAAATAATTAAGTGATTTCAAATTATAAGAAAAGATGTATTAAGTGAGATCAGATAGTGACACAGGCTACATTTACTATTGAATGTCTGAATAATTGTATTGATAGCTATCTAGTGAACAATATATGCTTAGTGCGAAGTGCTAGTTCATACTAGAAAGTCTAGAGCTCTCACACTCTCTCTCAGACTAGCTACTGTGCAGCTATTCTATTTATCTTTCTCAAATCATTCAAATCTGTAATAATAATTAATTATAAAAAGCAGCATCTAGTTTTCTCATTAGAACTAGATCTGATACATGAAATTACTGCAAAATAGTGCTTATATTCATTAAATTCATCTTATTCATTGTATTCATCTGTTATATTTATTATATTCTTATTCATCTTATGAATAACTTAATTGATTCTTCATAAGTTTATAGACATCTGAAGAAACTTCTGTAAAGAATTCATAGTCTGACTGACTCATGAGAATATTATCTTTATTCTTATTCTTCTTATTCTTTACTGTCTTCAATGCCTTGATACATTCCTTGTTATACTTCTTTCATTCAGTATTCATGAGATTCAGGTTCTTAAACCAGCAGTATTTAATGATATAATCAGTATTATCATAGTAGTAGTACTAGCATTTATCAAATCATTCAGTGACAGAGCTTGCAGTAAAAGAATGAGTGATAGTAGCAGATATATTAATAATAACTTATATAGTCAGTTAATTCATTAAATTATCAAGATTTAGATTCTGAATAGAGCTTTGTTTAATAGTATAGAATTCATTCAGCTTCATTCTAATGAATTTCTGTTATCAATCTCTCAATTCTAGAATGAATAGATTATGATAGATACACTCAGCTCAGTTTTCTCTCAGAGATATCAGCTTTGTCTTAAGATCTCAGAAATTTGTAAGATAGATATGAAAATCACTATTCTTAAGATATAAATCTCTTATCTTTTTAGTGATTAGAAGATGTTCTTCTATATAAGATATAGTATAGCATTGAGTGAGATTCTTTCATATAGTAACAGTAAGATAGACATCTTTATTCAATGATTTCAGAGAATTGTATACAGTGATGTTCAAAGATTGAAAAATCTGAGTATAAAGAAGCTTATTTTTCTGATTTCAAAACTCAATATTCAGAGACACTGTGATAGAAGATACTGTTTCTTTCTTAATAAGAATATCTTTTATCTGAATAAGATGAGTATTTATAAGAATTAAACTCTTTTATTTCAAGTAGTTGATAGATTCATTGAGAATGATTACATGCTTTTCTTTCAGCTTAGCTTTGACATTCTTTCAATACTCACTAATAGAGTTCTGAGTAGTTGACAGAGAGCTTGAGTTGCTCTCTAGCTTTTATATAAGCATTTTCATTCATTTATTCTGTTTCTTCATATAATTCATCATTATTCAAATCATGATGTTTTCATTCATTTAATCTTCAGTTTGAGATCTTATTTCATTCTCTCTCAGCATGAAAGTAGGTGTATTCTGTCTGTATTCTTCATTCATATTCATGTTACTTACAGGTGTATTCAACAATTCTGCAGTAGCTCATGTTCTTGAAGATATTTATTTACTCTCTCTTTGAATCAATCTTTTTCTGTGATCAAAGCTTTCAAAACAGTTACTTTTTATCAGGTTTCTTCTGCAGTTCAGTGATACAGCTCATGAGATGTTTTATACCTCAGATAAGAGAAAAAGTAGTGATTGTGAAAGATTTAATGAAAAAACAAGCTATCTGGGCTATAACCTGTTGGACATCTGAATGGTTGTATTGGTAGCTATCTAGTGAGCGATATATGCTTGGTGCGGGGCGCTAGTCCGTACTAGGAAGCCTAGGGCTCCCACATTTGCAAGGTCAGCTTACATAACGAGGTCAAGTGGTCAAGTTTTCTGTATACACATGCTGCCTGGAGTGGTCGGCTGTCCACTTAATATGTCATTAATAACTTATCCTCACCCCTCACACTTCGGCATTTAACGTAACTGTAGGCTACTGGGGCAAAAGAGCTCAATCACCACCAGCGCACTGCTGGTAGAAGGGCCGATCAACCGCGGGACCCCCAACAGTAACTACGGGATCTAACAGAACGATTACGTAAGTCCATCCCACTCTCGCTGATTCAACTGCAAAGCAAGCCCACTAAATAACTGGTGAGCCAAGCTAGTCTGGAATGAGACATGCCATCTCAGCGGCGGGTGAACTGTCTTCCATACAACAAAAAGTCATAACTTTTCCCAAGTATTTCCAACCAACTTCCAATAGTGCTACACTTCTACTCATATTTGTCCCGTACTATGCCTGTCTTATTTGTTTGCTCTTTGTCTTCTGTTTGCTTTTCATATTTCGTTCTGGCCTAGGAAGCACTATTGAGATTGCCTATCACATTCTAGAGCGTCTATCTTCTCTACAACTATGGTATGGTATTTTCTTTGTTCATGTTCATTTGTTTGTGTCTTGTTCATTTCACTCTGAGAGAACACTAAACAGATTTATCGCTAGTGAGGTTTCCGAGTTCAAATTGGGCGATCGTGTCATCATATGCCTTAATAATAGGATTGTATAAGCGGTTTGGGTCTTGGGGAGTGCCAACAATAAGACATTTGTCATTGCAAGGAAAGAGTATGTCTCGTAGGGAGATCAAGGACTGATAGCTCGGTGTGAAATAGTCTCCAGCAATTCTAAGAAAATCGCTCTCCTCACTTATCACTCCTTGCTTTGCAGGCGCCAGCTCTTCAGTACTCATACAATTCCATTTCTCAACATGGCGATCGGTTTTTCTGGGCGGCTGGACAGTTCTTGGTATCAAAATTGACACGGGTTTCCGACAACTTGAAACACCAAGTGTGTCGCCTTCTTCAAGGTACAGAGCCCAATCATATGTTACAGCGACGTAAAGAATTGCCTTAATCCACGAGCATGATTTGATTGGAAGTATCCCTTTATATGATTCTATATTTGTTTAATTCAGCGTAGACCAATAAGCCGAAATGTACAGCAGTTAGGTCATACGGAGACAATTTGTTGCCACTGATTGGATACAATAAATGTTCCAGGCTGCTGCCTGAAAGAAACATGTCCCCTCACTGTTTTGCCTCAACTATTATAGTTCAATCATGCCATGTCAGTTGTTGGGCGACAAAACAGCTCGTTTATGACCCATCACATCGTGGCACACAGGGGTCCCTGTTTTATTGTTCTATTTTCTTTCTTCCGTAGCTACCCATATCGAGGGCAATGTCCATATTGTTCTATATTTGATGGAGGGTCTACAGCAAATTTGATTTGCCCGGCATAGTCAAATCCTGGCTAAGCGCTATCAGCATAGTTACAGCAAATGATTGGTGTACAGGAAGGTTGAGCACTATGGCTGGGAATAAGAACTGAGCGTGATTGTATTTCCCAATGAGGAGAACACTGGGTTGTTGTGCGGCTTTTCAAGACAGTGTTAGGCTTATAAGATGCTCCGCGGCTCTCCTCAAGAGCAGGAGTATGTACCTTCTTTAGTCATCCAAAATTCAGGAGCAGCCATGGCCAACAACCAGGCTCTTTTAAACTTCCTGACCGTGGCACCTCCTGCTCTTCCTACCCAAAATACCAACAAGACACCCAATACAACAAACCCAAACTATAGTTGGGGGGATATCAACAGTGTTGGTCAGTGGCCCGGATTCACATACGCTCATATCATGCACCGCTATGGGACCTTGCTTCAGCAAGCACAAATTGCGAGCGAACCAATGCCAAACTCCCCCCCACAGCCTATAAACACAGAGCCGATGTTCGCTCTCCGTTTCAACACCTACATCCAGAGTCGATTGCGTCGCGCGCTGCGAGCTGGTTTCCAACCCCTTGCACCTCAGCTTGCAAATCTGCATCTTACTCCTATTACGGTTGATATCGGTGACGCAGCAACTATCATCGACAACTACCGACCAGACATCGCATTTTTCCAAGCTGGTAGCGCACTGAATTCCTCACCAAATCGCTGTCCGGGTGATCTAAAAGTATCATGGAAGTGGGAATCTGGGTACAGGACGTCTTTAGTGCCAGGAGATCGCAGGGAGTATTTGCAAGTCCTGTCTCAGGTAAATTATTACATGGGACAGCATTGTGCAAGGTACGGTTTTGTCTTGTCAGACACCGAGTTGGTACCGATTAAAAGGCTTGACGGGAATGGCAACCTACTGGTTGCACAGGCTATACCATGGGAAGCAGAAGGGCCTGGGCGTTTGACTATTCTGCTGGGACTTTGGTATCTTGGGATGTTAGGCGCGGCGGATAATGACTGGCGGCTTCTATAATGCGCAGGCTAAGGAGTCGTTCCTAGTAGTATTTTGTGTTTGGCGGCAGACACTTATTTTGATCTTCTTCCTATAAAACTTGTCAGTCCCTATCGAATCAGAAAAATGGAGAAATGTGTTGTCTGCGGCGACGAACAAGTAGCCGTCCGAAGCCTTCAACAACTTCAGTTTCAAACTCAATCCGGCCACGTCCCTTCTTTTCAATGTATGTGTCGTTGGGATAAACAATCGCAACATCAAAATCAACCCATATAACCCTCTCTTGATCACTAGGAACGATGAGAATATTCTTTGGGTAAGGATCATTATGCTCGACTAAAGCCAAATGAATTTGCTGAATGCCAATGACAGCTTTCTGCATACGTTCTGTTGTATAAGTAACGCAGTTCATCACCAAAGGCTTTGGCAGGTACTCGATCAGAATGGCACTTGGAAAATCTGTGTCATGTCGAAAGGCGTCTAGATAAGGAGCACAGTTGGCTGGGTCGATGGCTAGCATAAAACCATAGAAATTGGGCACAGCGCCAGAATCACATATTTTGGACCGTTTAAGCCTACAATAGGCTCTGATCTCGCAGCGAGAGCGGTCCAAATCTCGAATACGATCGCGGGCGTACCCGGGATCCCCATTATTGTGGAACTGCGTTGCATCATGATCAGGAAAATGACAACAGGTTAAGGAATGCACACATGCTAAATGAAGGTACGTACCACTTTCAAGACCCGTGGCTTGCCACAGTAGTTGACATGAAATATGGAGGACGCTTCTGAGACATTTAGGGTTTCCTCAAACTCCATCTTCGCAAAATCGATGTCGAGCTTGAAGTTGTCATCGAATCCTGCCTCGTCACGGTATATGGTGCCCTCCTTCCCGATTGACCCGAAGAAAGTGTCTGACATGGATGAAAAGAATTTATATGGATTATATGTAAACTGAGTGGTACCTGATAGCTGCTCGTATGGGCAAATATGCGAGACTTGATGTCGCTGATATTGGGCTCACTACAGAGACTTATATACCATTGGGCACGTGATTTGTTTTTTCGGCGAGATTGCCAAAAAATGGCCGAAATAGGTGTCGCTTCCATACGGGAAGAACGTAGGGTTAATTTACGGTGATTACACCATGGATCCACCATTCCACCAGTGTCACGTGTCGCTGATTGTAACACATGTTCCACCATTATATTCAGTGACACATCACTGAATATTAAATGTCAAGATTAGACTGGCCGCCGGGACCATGAATTTCACATTTGATCTCATTTGATCTGGTCTCATACATTTCTTGATGTGAATCCCGCTGGGACTGACTATCAAAAAAACATGTAAAGTGACTATATATCAGATTTTAAAATGAGATCATAACTTGAAAAAAATAAGAAAGTGATCTCATTTAATCTCATTTAATTTCATTCTTAATATAAAGTTACTATTTTTAGACATTTTAAGGTTTTTTTTAGACTATTTTTAATTTTTTAAAAAGTAACACTTTTTGATAACACTTAAATAATATTTAAAGTTATTTAAAGCAATAAAAATAATTTAAATTGAGAAGTGAAAATCATGATCTTATTTAAAAAATATGATAAGAGTAAACAGTAAGTCTTACTGAGACAGTATAAGATTACTATCTAATATTAAAACTATGTAATGAAATCAGTTGAATTAATAATAAAATCATTAAAAAATCTGGTTCTGGTTTCAGACACAGTTATATAGTCAGTCTAGTTAAGATAATGTTGAAATAGTACAGAACTTCTTGATATTATCAGAGAACAGCTCAGTCACTATATAATTGATAAATATCATTATTAAAATACTACTGAGATACTATAAGTCACAATATACTATTCTGTCAGTAAAATCAATACTTGTATACTATTCAGTTAGACTAGTTAACTACTTCATATAAATTAAATTACTATCTAAAGAAATGAGACATCTTAAGTGTAATATAAATATCTTATTATCTGAGATTTATATACTAAATAATCATTATTTTTATCAGTATTCAGTATTGAAATATTATATAATACTATCTTTTAAACTGCTGAAAGTCTGATAATAGTATAATTATCAGAATTCTCTTATAAAATTAATAGATTCAGCAGACAATTCTGTCTAATATAATATAAAGAAGTAAGTATAAAGAAAATCTACTTAATTCTCTTTATTTTATAAATAAAGATAGTTATAATTCAGTCAAGATTAACTCTCTAATATTGAAGAATATTCTTCTTTATAAGAGAGACTCAGTGAATATACTCTCTGATTTATATATTAATAAGTCAATAACTAATTAATTAATTAATTAAAGAGATATACTGAACTGAGAATATTAACTTATTATAGAAAAGAATTAAACAGTAATCTAGTTTTAAAACTGAGAGCTTATTTCAATCAGTGTCATAGAATTCTTACAGATTATTAAGAAATGAATAAAGTAATTCAAGCTTGAAGAGATTTATAAATTATATATTAACTTTCTCTAATATCTTGTTTAGTAATAGATAATTAAAAATCTTTGAAGTAATATAATCTTTTATTAATATTAACTTAATAGAGTAGTTCAGTAAATTATTATTCTTATCTTCAGCTTCTTTATTTATTCTCAGTAAATTATTGAAAAGTGCTGAATAATATATATATAAATTCTGAATCTTCTGTATCAGATGTATATCAGAGCTGTTAAAGAAATCTCTTAATATTAATTATAAGATTCACTGAAAACTCTTCTATAAGAGTAGTATCTTTTTTACATTTCAATAATTTATTTACTATACTAGATTCTTATAGTCTTAATACTTATTCTCTTCTATCAGAATATTATAATTGTTAGATATAGTATATTCTTTAATAAGCTTAATATAGTATAAGTTAATATATATATTCAGCTGACTCTTTATATATTATATAAGCTTTGCTTTTTTAATATAATCACTGTCACTGATATATATAGTAACTATACTCATAGTTAAAGCAGAGAATAATTAATAACTAATAACTGAATCAGCTTGAGATAATTTAAATATCACTGTTACTCTTACTATAGCTTTAATAAGAAACTGTAACTATTAATGAGCTGTAAGTATGATTTAACAGATTACTTCAGAATCATTTTCTCTCAGAGATTGAGATATTAATAGACTATTACTTCTTACAATGACTGTATATATCTAAATAATAAGATTAATAGATGATTGATTTTAACTTTGTACTGAAAATATTATAGAAATAATCTATTTAATCACTGAACTGAGTTATTTCTTTCTAAGCTCACACTGTAAGATAAGAGATATAATGATTAAAGCTCAAGTATATTCTTAAAGCTGATACTTCTTAAGATAAGTAATTAATAACTGTAAACAATTTTAACTGTGAGAAAAGAGAAATATCTGTAATATTCAGAAGTATTCTTACTAATTATACAGTAATAGAACAGAATAGATCAGTAATAAGTATAAAATCTCTAATATTTTAATAAACTTACTATAGTATGAATCTGAAGAGAAAAATAAGATTAAATTCAAACTTAAGTATATTTAAAAAAGAGATACTGTCTACACTGTTATACTCTGCTCTTAACATATTTAATCTCTATATATGAAATTCAGCAGATCATCTAGTTTAGTCTGAAGATACTGTATATAATAATAAAATCAGCTATTATTATATAAATTATAGTTTAAATTCAGCTGATTCTTATTATTAATAAAACAGCTTTAGTAAGATCTTCTTACAGTTAATTCTTTGATCTCTGTATTATTATTTTACTATGATATATTTTTAAGAAATGTTATATAAGATACAATCACTCTTATCTTTTCTTCACTGATATTCATCATAATCTTCTCATAATTTAATGTAGATAAGTCATGTAATAATACAGTAATAATGTCAGAGAAATTGATATTATAAGAATCAAAGATTAGAATAAAATATTTTACTTTAAACACTCAACAGCACTTAGTGCAGAAATCATATAAAAACTCATTAAGCTTCAGTATATATTTCAATATAAATCAAATTCATCAATGAATAATTAATATGATAGAGAAATAACTTATATATCAGAGTAAAATATACTTTTCAAAATATCTTATTTATATACAGCAATTTTCAACTCAGTCTGAATTAGTGAAGATTTATAATATAATTATATCTCAACAGCTTCAGTCTTGATTCTTATAATCTAATAAAGAAAATACTGATCTTTACTCTTATATTTCACTGATAGATTAGAATCTGATTCAAATATTATATTCATATAAATATCAAGTTGATTCAGAATCTGAGTAATTGAGATATATTTCATCTCATCTTTCATTATAATTAATTCAAATAAGATAAATAATGAATTTAAGAATGATAATCTTTGTACTATCTGAGAAGTATAGTGAATAACTTCTTAAACTTTTAGAACTATTATATAAGACCTTATTTTCTTATCTGAATATCAGTGATTATATCTGATAAAATACACTCTCTTAATATAAGATATATCATTCAATCTCAATTTGCAGTAGCATTCAAGATTCCCACACTGATACTGAATAAAATCAGAAGAAAAAAGAGATTTATTTATTGATAAATATCATGTAAAGTTATCAGAATAATATTTAATAGAGCTTCTTCAACTGTGAGATTATTATAACTCAGTGAGATTGTTGATAAGTTTCATCATTTCTATATACATCTATCACTGAAAATTTGAGGATTTAAGAAGAGTAGATATTAATGAAATTGAATTTTAAAAGTAGAGTAATCTTATGAAGAATATAGTGAGATTTTTCTGAGTAGAACTCAGAGTTAGTATTTACATTGATAATACTATTGAAATTAATATTTTCTTAACTGATAAAATCAGAAATTATGCTCTGTATTACTTTTTCAGAGTTGATAGATCTTCAGAGAGCAGACTTATCAGTAATATATTCTTCAATAAATGCAGAATTTACAGCAGTGATTGATAGTTTTTTCAGAAAATATCTGACTCTTCAGCTCAGAGTCTCATTGTTAAAATAAATGAATTCATTTCAAAGTTACTGCATTTATAAGCTATATCAATTACTGAATCAGAATCAATAAATTTATCAGTAGAATGAGAAGTAGTAGTAATATCTTTGATAGTAGTATCTTTTATAGTAATATCTTTGATAACTGACTTATCAGAATCTTCTTGATCATCATTTTCTAAGATATTTTTCAGAATATTCTTCAGAATATTCCTCTCAGTGTCTGCTTTTAAAAGTCACTCTATATACTCAATATTATCAGCAGTATTCTCATTATATGACTCTGTCTTTAGACAATGTTAGTTTTTATAATAATAAGACATTAAAAGTGATAAATGTACTGAGAATAGTAATACTTCTTCATTAGAAACATCATTATCTGAATCACTGTCAGTGAAATCCTCATTTGCAGTTTCTGAGAAAAGAAGACTTTGAGATTGAAATTCTAATTAATCATCTCTGAATTCTTATCTAGAGACAGATAACAGATAGCATTTTGAATTTTAATTAAACAGATATAATATTTTACTTTCTGATATAATTTGTAGAAACAAGTTATGTAGTTAAAAAGATATGATTGAAGTGAGTAAGCAGTCTTGATAAAATAAAGAGATAAGATTGAATTACTGAAAAGAAGTATATTAATAAGAGCTGTAATTAGTGATAATCTACATTAAATTAATATTAATAATCAAACTATTTTCTTTATTTCAAGATTATATTTCTGCAAGCTTCTGAAATCAGTATCATTCATTGACTAGAATTTCAATTTAATTTCAAAAATAAATACTCATATTAACTCTGATATGCTAGATCTTTCTGAACTTTCTTATCTAGTAGATTTAATGAGACAATTCACTGATTTTAAAGGAAATTCAATATTAACATTTCTTAATCATAACAGGCATATAATAGCATCAATGAAGAATGCTCAACAGATGAGAAGAACAGTGAGAAGAACTCAAACTCCTCATTAATAAACAATTCATTAAGAAGGCATCAGAGAACTAGACACTCTGATACTGAAATGTATGAGAAGAAGATTCACTTAATGAAGCAATGTCTGTAACTAGAGATTAAATAAATGTATTTTCTGTTCTTTACAAAGAAAAATCTCGATCAGACAGTTGTGAAAATAATCAAAACTGATAATAAAATATCATATATATTCTCATTCAGCAGAACAACAATGCTGGACACAGTCAAGACCTGGAAATCAAGATTATTAAAGAAAATGAAGATAAGTATTTAAATTTAGTAAAATAGCAACTTTTCAGCAGAATATAATAAATTCTTGATAAGAGATTATAAATCTCTGATGAGAATTCAGTGAGAAATCTTAGAAAAATCTAAACTCTTATGATTAAGTTAGCTAACTTAATTTCAATATAGAATTATGTTTAATAGAAAAAGATAAAGAGCAGAGTAAGTTCAGAGATAATCAGCTTATATAATTATTATAAAGAAATAATCATCTTTAATTACTTTTATAAGTTATTTATCACTGAAAAGTTCTTCCTGATTTTTTATTAAGTGCAGAGAGTTATTAACTTTGATCAATTCTCTGAGTGAGAATAATAATATATGAAATATAAGTTAACATAATTCAAATTATTCTGAAAACTAGAAACTGATTTTAAAAATAGAGATATATATCAATCTGACAACTCAGGTCAAAATATTTGATAATACTGATATGAATAAAAATTCCATCACAGTTATAATGCAATGATAAAATATTCTAATATTTTAAGATCTAATAAGTGATGTTTCTGAATATCAGAAAATTATCAGAGATGACTTTACAGAGATGATTCAGAATACTCTGACAGTTAAAAAGAGATATGCAGTGAAAGATATGTAAGAGAAGATATTAAAAAAGATTAAATTTTTAAAAACACTTTCAGTAAAAGACAGATAATGTAGAGATTTCTGATATAATTTATTTCTATTTTAATATATTTAGTTTTTTATGCATTTTATATATAAATTAGTTAATATATACTTTATCATATATCATTAGAATACATCTGTCTTGACATTCACTGATAAAAGTTATTATATCATCTATCTTGTATTTGATTATAGTTATAGTTACAGCTAGACTGGCCGCCGGGATCATGAATTTCACGTTTGATTCCATTTGATCTGATCCCATACATTTCTTGGCGTGAATCCCGCTGGGACTGGCTATCAAAAAAACAGGTAAAGTGACTATATATCAGATCTTAAAATGAAATCATGACTTGAAAAAAATGAGAAAGTGGTCTCATTTGGTCCCATTTAGTCCCATTCTTAGCATAAAGTTACTATTTTTAGACATTTTAAGGTTTTTTTTAGACTATTTTTAATTTTTTAAAAAGTAACACTTTTTGGTAACACTCAAATGAGATTTAAAGTCATTTAAAGCAATAAAAATAATTTAAATTGAGAAGTGGAAATCATGATCTCATTTGAAAAATGTGATAAGAGTAGACAGTAAGTCTCACTGAGACAGTATGAGACTACTATCTAATGTTAAAACCGTGTAATGGGATCAGTCGAATTGGTAATGAAACTATCAAAAAATCTGGTCCTGGTCCCAGACACGGTCACACAGTCAGTCTAGTTACAGCAGAATCACTGATTTCACTGCACTAGAAAATCTTCTTATTCATCTAGAATTCTGTAGATATATTTCTGACAGTGTATTAAACACTTGTTCTTAATTAATTAAAATGATTTTGTATTTAAAATAGCTGTAATTCATTCAGCAATAGTCTGTACAGAAGATATTTATTATAAAAATAAGATATAGATGAAATCTATCAGATTCATTAATTATACTCAGAGATAAAGTATGAAAGCAATCACTCTATTATATAATAATATATAAAGATGAATCAATAATATATATAAAAAGAATAACTTATTATCTTCTTTTTCTTTCATTCTTTCTTTCTTCTTCATGCAATAATATCACACTGTAAAAATCATTCTCTATTTATTCTATTCATTCTCATCTTCAGTAAGATTAGTATTCTGTCAGCTGTAATAGAAAGCTTTAACAAGACAAGTTCTGATTTCAAGATATCTTATTCATAGAATATTATAAACATCAGTAATTCATAACAGTAACAACAGTAATAATAACAGCAGTAAAAATGATCAGTGAAATATTAAAGTGTATATATACAGCTGCTGCAAAAGCTCAGAAGAAGAAGATAAGTCAGCAGAATACTCTAATAAAGTAGTCAGATAAGAAGACTATATATAATCACTGTATTAGATGAATTTTTTCTCATCATCTCAAAGTCTCTTATAATAAGATAAAGAGAAGCTCAAAGTCATATAAGAACTGTAATCATGATAAAAAGAAATGCACAATTCTTCTCTCTGAATTAAAAGAGTATATTAATAAGCTGATCTGAACTCACAATTTTTATATTACTTCATCAGATGATTTTAAGAAATCAGTTAAGAGATCAATGTTAAAGATAGTAAAGAATCTGATTAAATAAATCAAGAAGACTAGAGCACACTGTTAGAAAATGAAGAGTGTAACTGTTATAATTAAATCACTGAATATAATTATCAGTATCACTGAAAAGGCTAGAATTAAGATGTAAAAAGCTATGATGAATATTGAATAGATTAAATTGATAGTTAAGCAGAAGAAAATAGCAATTAAAAAGTTCAAATTGACAGTTAAGCAGGAGAAATTGATGATTGAAAAATTCAAATTAACAGTTCAGTATGAAATTCTGGTGACAGTTAACTGTTATATAAAAGACCAGAATCAGACAATAGTATATCTGACAGATATAACAAATCAGATGAATTAAAATGTCTTTAACATTGCAGTAAAGATATGTGAAATTTTGAACTGAGTGAGAACATTCTTCAACACTTGATAGAACACTGATGAGAATGAGAAGTCTGATAATACTGATAATACTGATAATTCTCTTCTCTCTGCCTCTTCTGTTCTCTCTGCTCTTCTCATCATCTCTACTGCCTGTCTTGTCATCATCTCTGCTGTCTGTCTTGTCATCATCTCTACTGCTGATGCTGCTTCTCTCACCTCTTCTGCTATCTGTCTTGTCACTGCCTCTGCTGCTGCTGCTGTTACTTCTACTAGTTCTTTCTATCTTCTCTCTGAGATTTCAATGATCAGCTGTGATTTGAATGTTTTCTGTGATGAAAAAAATGTAAGTTAGAATCAGTGAAATGCTTGCTACATTTATATATGTAGAAGTTGATAATGATGATATAGATGAATAAATGAACTATCTGTGAATATTCAGAAATCTCTCAGTTTAAATATTATATTGACTCTGCTTCTCTCTCTGAGAAAACTTCAATCAGAATTCTCAAGTTCACTGACATTAATAAGAACAAGAACATGCAGATGACAGAGAATGATAAGAAAGAATAGAAAATAATACAGAAAATCTGCAAGAAATTGAGTTATCACTAGAGATTATCAATACTGATGAAGAAGATGTTTTTTTAAGTTAGTAGTTAGAGAGATAGAAATCAGTGACATTATCAATATAATGATGATTTTTTTCTATTCATAACTTGTTTATAGTGATTTCACAGCTAATTCATTATTATATTATATTTTACAGTTCAGTGACAGTGTCAGCAACTGGCACAGCGAAACAACCATAACCTGGTCATATAATAAGCCTATGTTTTTCCGGTAAGGTTGTGCTTAGTCATTTTCACGTGATAGAGTATATCGCTCTCATTGGCAACTCACACCCTGATTGCTCAGTGAGGGAAACGCGTATTTCTTGTTTCTAGGTACTTAAGACCGTCATTGAAAGTGAGATTAACGCCTCCGAATTTATGACGATGAGAGATAAGAGGTTATACGGACATATCCTGGAGTTAGTCTAGTAAACGGTTGAGAGAATTGCTCAAAGAATGGTCTTTAATAACTTTTTGATAATCTTCCGAAAGGAAAAGCCATTTCTTGAAAGAGAAAGAGAGATCATAACTGGCGCTGAGAATTGTCACTCTTCAGCGCGTAGACTGGCCGCTGGGATCATGAATTTCACATTTGATCTCATTTGATCTGATCTCATACATTTCTTGATGTGAATCCTGCTGAGACTGACTATCAAAAAAACATGCAAAGTGACTATATATCAGATTTAAAATGAAATCATGACTTGAAAAAAATGAGAAAGTGATCTCATTTAATTCCATTTAGTTTCATTCTGACATAACTTACTATTTTAGACATTTAAGGTTTTTTTTAAATTATTTTTAATTTTTTAAAAAGTAACACTTTTTAATAACACTTAAATGAGATTTAAAGTCATTTAAAGTAATAAAAATAATTTAAATTGAGAAGTGAAAATCATGATCTTATTTAAAAAATGTAATAAGAGTAGATAGTAAGTCTCACTGAAACAGTATAAGACTACTATCTAATGTTAAAACTGTGTAATGAGATCAGTTGAATTGATAATAAGACTATCAAAAAATCTGATTCTAGTCTCAGACACAGTTACATAGTCAGTCTATCAGCATGTTAATGAAATTTCAAAATCATGTGATATTATGCTTGACTTCATTAGAAAGAGAGTTATCACTCACTGACTTCAAGTTCTCACTTCTGAAAGTTGAGCAAGCTTAAAATAGCTTTTGCGGTTTTCATATACTACTTAATCAGGTTAACTCATCTGAGATGACTAGAAAAGATGACTCATAATATTTCTAGTTCTGAGGTTTCAGTATGCTGAAGATATGTCAGTTATTATAGCTACTCTTCTCTCAGCTAGTCTTCTACAGCAATACTTCTCTTACTAGAGATAATCATTTCTCATCTTTATAATAACTCATTATCAAAAGATGCTCAGTATTAAGTATCAAATATTAATAGTTATCAGAAAACATCTGATATCTGAAGATAAAGATAATATTCAGATTATTTTACTATATTCTAGACTGACTTATTATAGAGAAATAAGCTAAGTAAGTTAAGAGAGAATTACAGAAACAGTAACTGAAGTTCTATCACAGATAGACTGATTATATGACTGTGTCTAAGACTAGAATCAAACTTTACAGTTATTATATTATCTAAAAGTATTACTTTTAATTATAATTTATATTCATTATATTAATCTTAAATCATGTTATTTTAAATATTAAAGATCTCAGATTCATTTTTCGAATAAAAATCTAGTCTTAGATAAAGAATATATTTAAATTCTTAGTTATATTTTTATTCTAATCTTATTATTAAGAATAATACTAAATAAGATTATAAAATCATTTCTCACTTACATAATATTATAATATAGTACTTATTTATTGAAAATTCAATAGAGAGTGTTATTAAGTATTATTACTTTTTTAAACATAGATTATAATTTATATAATTTTAATTATAAAATAAATATAAAATACAAAAAAAAAAATAAAAATAAAAAGAAAAAAATAAAAAATAAAAATAAAAAAAATCAAGATTATAGAGCTGTAGTACTTTTAAAATACTTACTTCTCAGAGTCTTTATAATATTTATTATTAACTGTGTATTTCTCACAGTGAGAGTAATATAGCTGTAATAAGTTATTATTATTATTATTATTATTCTTCAATTATAGATGTATGTAGTCAGAGACTATGACATCTACCTGAGAATCTTTAGTTCTCAGGGTTTTTCCTATATCTATAGAGTCAACTATTATACATTTATCAATTTCAAATATGCAAAATCAGAAAATTCCAGTCCAGAATACAAAAACTGTTTACAAATTGCAGTATTTCAACACCTTCTGATAGTTTGAAACCATTTGAAAATATTATGACAAAAGAAAAGAGAATATAGTCTTAAAGATAGACACATTAAATAGATAGAGAAAAGAACAGAAGGAAACAAGTACAGTAAAGAGAGACTATAACAAAACAAAATTATTAAAAGATGATGTATAGCTGTTTTAACAGACTATATCTAGTCAATTTCCACCTCTTCATATTCAGATACTTCTGAATTCAGCTATTTTCTTGTAGCTGCTCTAGTTTCTGATAGAAAGTCTATTAAGTATTTAGTTCCTGTCTCAGTTGAGAATAAGAACCTCATATTTAATTGATTTAAATCATACTTCTTCTTTAATCTGACTCTGAAACTATTATATAATGCACAATGCATTACAATATGCTCAGGATTTTCATTCACATTGCAGAATGAGCACTCTGTTGAATCAAATCTATCATCAAATCTTTGTATATAAGATTTGAAATAACCATGTCCTAGTTTCAGCTGAATTATAGATGAGAATATTTTCTTTTTACATTTAATTGAACAAGATTTCCACTTTGGTTTTGTCTCAAATCTTGAATAATGTATACTCTTCTTTTATTTCTGCCAGCTTTCATTTCACTTATTTAAACAAGATTCTTTTATCTTTCTCTTTATGAAAGACCAGGACACTGTTTTTTGAATAGATCTGCTTAATTCTGAACCCTTTTTTGCAGCTGAATCAGCCAATTCATTGCCATGAATATTCATATGAGCAGGAACTCAATGCAGATGAATTATCAGTTTTGATATTCTTCTCTTTTGAATTTTCAAAACAGAGTTTAAAATCAGTTCAAGATTCATTTGATCATTATGAATCTGACTATTTCTAAGTCTTTTTAAAGCAGCTTGACTATCAGAGAATATTCATGCCTCTTTCAAATCATTTTCTCTTTTATGAGATTTTATTTCAATGAGTTTGAAAGCTTTCACTATTACAAATAGTTCAGCATCAAAGACTTCAGATTCACAGCCTAAATTTCAGAAATCTGAGATAAAATTAATATTATCTTCAGTATAAGCAATGCCTGCGCCTAATCTATTCAAATTCTCATTTTTTGAGCCATCTGAGTAGATCAGAATAGAGTCTTTTATATTAATTATAGAGATCTTCTTCAAATGCTGTTCATATTCTCTCTCTTTAGATAGTTCACTTATTTGTAAGTCTATGAGAGATTCCAGCTTTTCTCTTCAGGGAGATATCTTCTCATGATCAATTTTCTCAACATTTAATGAAGAAAATTGATTCTTAATAAGTGAACATAGTCTATACAGTTGAGAGGGCATTTTCTTTAAAGTATTATTCTCATTCCAATCAAGAAATCTATTCCAATCCAGTTCATTTCCTGAGTTAACTGGTGGAAATGAAGAAGAGACTCTTTCTCTGATTATATGATTTGAGCTCATCTTCATGACTCTCAGAGCATAGTTCATACAGGCCTTTTCAAATCGAATAGCAGGAGGTGGAATTGAAGCTTCAATTTCCATTACTTTAATAGAAGATGACTTGAATGCACTCAGAATTCTTCTCAAAGCTCTGTTTTATAGACTTTGAAAGAGTTCAGTGAAGTTTCCTTGATTGTTCCATCAAACTTGAACTTTATAATCAGCTACTGAGGTAATACAGGCTTATGTATAACTGTCTCATAGCCTGAAAGGATAGACCTCTCTCAGTATTTGATAGTCTGATTATACTATTCAGTAGTCTCTCTGCCTTGATGATTCTTTGTTGAATATGATATTTAAAATTCAGCTTGGAGTTTAACCATACTCCTAGCCATTTGACATTTAATGTAATAAGTTATTATCTTAATATTATCTAATAAATAATCAGTATATATCTGTATAAATGTGAATAATTAGAAAATATACACTTAAAAAGTGAGATCAGAGTGAACTCTGCTATCACTTGAATAATATCAAGAGTAGAATACTGAAATTAATGATTTTTCTCATCAATTTCATAGATAAAATATATGAAAATAATCTTAAAGAATATAAGATTTTCTGACTTTTAATAAAAACAGATCTCATGAAGAGACTTTATTTTCATAATATCAGAGACTGAGTATTATTAAAAAGTATTATTTTTATATAATATATATACACTTACTGCAGTGATTTACTCTCTATATATATAACTGAGAGTTATAACTTTCTTATACTACACAGCTCTCTCTGAGATGCTGTTATTAGTTTATAACTCATACAGTCTTTCAGTTTAATATACACTGTGTGTATACAGCTCTGTGTGCTGAGACTGTGTTAATTATTATAATCTGATATGATACTTACTTTTCACAGATCATATTTTATTTAAAGAGAGAGAAAAAGATATAACTGTTATTTTATTAAGAAGAGAATGAATAATTAGTATTATTGAATATACTTTAATTCATCTGTATTTAAAATTTAATTAGTCTATACTCTTTAATTTGAGAGTTTCTAAGAGTGTTTTAATAGTTTTCATATCAGCTTGAACTTAATAATGAGTTGAAGAAGAAGAGAAAAGAGAGAAGAAAGAAATGAGAATAACTTATCTTTATAATATAAAAACAGAGAATTGCTGTAATTATTCTCTCTAGTAATAAAGATCTGTTTTCTGCATGTATCTCTGATATAGATTATATAATAAATGTATACAAAGAATATCAATAGTGCATGTATTGAATAAAGATAATATTATTATATAATACTGTAGCTATTTCTATACATCTCTGAAAGCTATTAATAGTTTCTTTATCTCTTTATATTTAATAAGTTAATAATATAATCTGATGCACTCTCTCTTTCATTATTATTATTCTTATCATCAATATTATCATTATTATTATCATTATTATCATTATCATTATTATTATTATTATTATTATATCATTATCTATCTTCACTTCTCTTTTAATACTTATTAAAATCAATTATATTATTTCTCTTCAAATATTCTGCGATTCTGCAGATCATCATGATATGTGAGCACTATTACAGATTGAAGAAAGAGAAGAAGAAGATGTTCAAGTATAAGAAGACAGATTATAAGACATATTATAATATATTAAAGAGACTCTGTAAAAGAGTAGAATGATAATGATTTTAAGTAATACTTCTAATAGATTTAGACTGAACTAAGTATAGAAATAATATGAATAATACTATCTATAAGAGATTAAAAAAGAAGATAGTGAATAGTTTTATACAGTAGTAATAAGACTAAAAGAAGTTCTGAGAATGATTTAAGACTAAAATAAAGAGAGAGAGAGAGAAGAAGAGTATTACTATAAATAAGCAGTAGTAGAAGAAGATTAAACAGATATTAAAGTAAGAGATAAAGAAGTTAAAACTGATAAGTTTTTTATTAAAAGATAATAATTTTTAATAATACTTCTATTCTCTAATTAATTAGTAGAAGCTGACAGAGAAGAAGAAAATTAAGATCTTATTCAGATCTTAAATATGCTTTATAATTCAGAATATTGAGAAGACAGCTCTGCTCTTTAAGTATACTAATCTGCTTATCACTGACATGAAACATGAGACAGCAGACTAGAAAATACAGAATTTTAAAATACAGATTAATCTGACTGAGAGAGAGCAGTGAGAACTCTTCTCTGAGAAGACAGTAGAGAAAGATTTTAAAATAATTATCATCTCAGATGAGAAGAAGAAGAAGAATAAGAATAAGAAGTAAATTATGAAAAATAATAAGAAGAATAAGAAAGAGAAGAAAGATTATAAATAGAAAAAGTTTTTTTCTTTTTATATTAATTAGTTATAAGTTTGTAACTATTAGTTAATAATTGAAATTAATTTTAAGTTTTCAAAAATTATTGTACAAGTTATAATCAATTATTAATATTAGAAATAATATATATATATATATTCAACTATCATATCACTATAATATATAAGTATCAACATTTTTTCAATATTGATATTTATAATATTAATGTATTTTTAATAATATTATCTGATAATGTAATTTAATAACACTCTCTTTTATAATATTAATATATTTCAAGAAATATGACAGAGATTAATCAAGATTATTTATTTACTTTTATATATCAATGATATTCAATCTGAGTTAGTATTAAAATTATAACTAAGTTAAGAAAGAAGATTATTTTCTCTTATATTAATTCTTCTTACATACATCAGTGATCAGTTATTAAAAATAAATTATTTATCTTTCTTAAATTATTATTATATCTTTCTAAATTCACTTCTTTCACTTCTTTTATTTCTATTGAAGATTCATAAACTCTTCAAGAAATCACTATAAATCACAAAGTCTATATTATTTATAATTCAATACAGAATACTCTTTTTTAATTATAATAAATAATTACTTTATTCTTCACATCTGATTTCAGATCATGAAATTTATGAAAAACTTAATATAAATATTGAGATGAACTATGAAATAATTATCAATAGATTATATTACAGATTACTGAAGAGTCATCTCTCTATTACAATTACTATAACTTTATTCAGAAACATTCATTATAAACTAATTATAACTCTGAAGAAATTTTCTAATATCTGAAGTTATCAGAATATAGACAATAAAAGAAAAATAATCAGAAAATTACTACTAAGCTAATAAGTTACTCTATCAGATAATAATTTTTAATAATACTAACTTTCTAATTTAAAGAAAATTATGTGAAAATAATTATGTATTCATACTTTGATTTCACATCTCTTATCTGATAACTTCTGTGAATAATTACTTTATATATATATATCTCTGAATCTTTCTCTTTGATTAATTAAAAACTCTGAATTCTGAACACTTCTTCAAATACTTAATTCAAATCTTCATATTTTATATTAATTCTGTCTTCAGTTCAACCTTGAGATATATTACAAAGTTAATATATAATATCTAGAATCAGAGTTGAAGAATCATTGAAGAGTATCTCTCAGAGTCAATGTATAAACTAGTATAAATAATCTTATATTTATGAAATTTATATATTATTATATTAATGAGAACTGAACTTATCAAGAGATATTAATTGAATTTAAATCACTGATCAGTAGTTATACTGAGAATTATATAATAGAGATATTAATGACTGTGATTAAAAATAACTATTGAAATATTAGTCTCAGTCTTCTTATAATTATAACTGATAATACTGTGAATAACTACACTATGATAAATAGCTTGAAGTAAAAATTGACTTTGTATTTCTGAAATAATAAATAAGATTATATTCTCTACATTACTCATGTGATTTAACTTATGATATAAACACTGATAAAGAATCTTAATATTAAGATGAAGAATAATAAAATAACTGATTCTTGAGATAAGAATAAGATGAAAGTGATTACTTAAATAACTTTTATATTCACTTTACAAAAGATAATATTTTTTAACAACACTTTTTAATATTACTTTTTAATAACACTTTTTAATAATACTACTGTTAATTTTGAATAGATTAAATAATAATTTAAATATCACAGATTTAAAACATTAATAATATAATTTATATCTTCTCTAAATAATAATAATCATTTCATAATATTTAAAAAATAAATAAATCAGTCACATCACTGAATATGATACAGAATATTAGAATATAATGAAGTTTAATATATAAGATAATTATTCAAGCTCTTTGATTATATCAGATAATTGATCATTGAGTGCAATACTCTGATTGAGAAAAGATTTAGACATTGAAACTTTCTGATATAAAGTGAACTCAGTTAAAATATGTAATTAATTTACTGTTTCAGTTTTATAAGATAATAAAGACAGTCTCAATCACTTATACATTAATACTACAGTCAGTCTGATAAGTGTATAACAGTTTATTTACTTATCTTAAGAAGCAGTTAAATTACTTAAAAAGAAATTCAGTCTGAAATAATACTATAGTGCAGACTATTATTACTGTAAGAAATAAACTAATATATTATTATTGTAAGAAATCCCGCTTCTTGCGGATTCTTTACCTCTATTTCTATCTCTTACATAACTAATAGAGCTAGTAGCCCTTGGCTACACACAACTATATAGACTGGAGTTCGCGAATACTATTCATAACTCAGCTTGAATACTATTAAATATTTAATCTCTACATTTTATCTTTCTACTGTGAATACTTCTAGTAGTTAACAGTACATATTACATCAAGCTGCAAACACCTGAATAATTATCTGTGAGTACTTATTCTTATATTTCAAGCTCAGTCAGTCAGCAACTGTTCATTGTAACTGAAAGAACTAAACACTTATATACTTCAATTTCTGCAAACTCTACTACAGATACTCAGAAGCAGTCATCTGAATTATGAATAATCTCTATAAAAGAAGTCTCAGAGAACTTATTAATTACTTACAGAACATCATTCTCTATATCTGTGACAGAGAAACTCTCTGAACTCATAAATAAATCAATCTTAGTAAAGAACATTCTTGAGTATCTCTTACAGAATTAAGCTATTTTTCTATAAGAAATACTTACTGCTTATAAACACTTCTGAACTGAGTCTCTAGACATGATCTTCAGAGATACTTATAAATTAAAAAGAAACTTTCTTAAGCTGTAATTACTTAAGATTACTTATCAAATCACAATCTATAAAAGCTTTTATAAGTTTGTATTTAAAATTGACTCATAAGTCTGACTATGTAATATAAAAGATGAAGAAGCTGTTATCTATATAATAACAGATCTCTATTACACTGAAGTCAAGAACTGACTGAATTATCTAGAGAATGATTATAAGAGATTTCACTGATCTGTTCTCAAGATCTATTTAGAGAATAAGTTAAGAGACTCTGTAAGCTGAACAGAGAATATCTGAGTTATAATTATCAATATTAGAAAAAGAGATGAGAAATCTGATAAAGACTACTCACAGCACTTCATAGAATTATAATATAAATTGAAATCTGTGAAAACAGAGTTCTGAAATAAGACCTGAATAATAATATTTATAAAGAGATTGAATAAAGATATATAAAATAAGCTTATTAAGTAAGACTCTAAGTTCTTAACTCTGA